>NC_050459.1:48065894-48365894 GCF_903995425.1 Onychomys torridus
AGTAGGAGGTCTCAGACTAATTAAAGGCAGCTCTGTATTATTTTTTTTCAGAACTCTATGTGTAACAGTGTGTACCGTGTGTCTGTTGTGTGTGTTGTGTGTGTGATGTGTGTGTGTGTGTGTGTGTGTGCATGTGTGTGTGTGTGTGTGTCCATGTATTTGTGTGCATATATACACTAATTTTTGCCCAAAGTAAGTAGGAGAGGTACTATTTGAGAATTGAAGGCCTGAAGGATTTGGGCATAGATTCTGAGCCAGTATGAGATAATTCACACCTGTCTCATGAACTGAACAAGCACCCAAAGTCACAAAATGAAAAGGAAACAGTTTGAACTGAGGAAGGGAATCACTAGTAAGATGAACAACAGATGTTGGTGACAGAAGAGCAAATACTGACAAAGTATGCTACATGTGTGAATTGTCAGAATAAATCCTTCCATGCTGTACATTAATTAAAAATGGTTATTCCACACAAAACAAAACTAAATTCCATGCTGAATCTGAACCACTGAAAGGTTTTTTGCACCACCCATGTAAGCTAAATTTTCTCTGTCTTTTTATGAAAGAATCTACCTGTCACACACCTCTATATCTACATCTTTAGGCCCCTAGGAGGGATCACCACAAAAGTTCATGGACTTTTTACATGTTTATTACTAAATGTACAATAAGATTCAGAGGAGAACAGTAGTCCTGGTAGCCTCATCTCAAATACTAAATAGGACATATCACCACCCACAACAAAGTCGTGCCCTACATTTGCCCTACATTCTCTGCAGGACATATCCACAGAGAGAGGCTCTTCACCCCATACTCAGCAGAACATTGTCACAGTGGCAGTGCAGTTGCCAGAAAGCAAGTGAAGTAGATGAGTAGGAAAGTTGTATGAGAAGAATTTATAAATAAATCCCAGGGTAACTTCCAGTTTCTATTGCTTCTAAAATACTCAATAAGGATTCTTCGCAACTACAACTGGAATATAAAATGAGCAAAAACTATGTAGAAAACCACAGATAAACAAGAAGAAATGGGTCAAGCCATGGTACTGATTTGTGAGAACTGAGGATCACAGAGGGAATCTTTGTTTAGAAATCAAATATTCAATTTATCTTCTCATTAATGACTAGTTAGGTAGAGGAGGGATGATATGTCTTATGTAGTAGATGAAATATGGCACGCAGATCTGCTGTTCTTTCTGGAGCTCTTTGAATATTTAAAAATCAACATTTAATTTGTCAATAACTATGTCAATGTTCTATGATGAGCTGGATAGTTTAGAAAGAGCAGGATTCAGGAATTAAATGATTTCAATTGATTATAGTTTTCAGGACAATAGAATCACAGGCTTTGGTAAGATATTCTGTAACTTCCACTGGAATAGAGTAGGCCCAGCTGTGAATGCTGTGTGTAACTCAATTACTCTAACATGAAGTTGCTTTTCCTTGACATGAACTTTGTGACACAATTCGCACTGTGGAACCATGAATTCTTATTTTGTGAGTACTCCTGAAACAATAATGCATGTCTCACTGTTGATAATAAAACAAAATCCACTGACATCATTTCTAAAAGCAGTTAAACATTAACAGAGTTGATGAGGTAGTCATGGGACCAAATTTTCCCAAAATGTCATCTTCCCTGCAGCATTAATTTCTAAAAAGATGAGTGATGTCATGAAACAAGGTTAACTATATTCCTATATATTTATCATCCAAATTGTATGTCATGGACTGGGGGCATCAGATGCAGAGCCTCAGGGAAGATATTTCAAAGTATTCTCAATGGATGAGGAAACAACTGAACAAACACACAAAAAGAAAATGAATCATGAATACACAAGTAGTATCCTATTTGGCCACAGAAATAAAGCAGGTTGGGATATCTGGGTGCCCATTTGATGTGCTGATCAGCGTGGCATGTCATAATCCACATTTCCCAGGCTTAGAGCAGAAAAAAATGTTCACTTTTATTTTGCTCTTCTTCCTCCTGAATATTCCACTTCATGTGGCAAGTTTAATTCATCCCAGGTGCTTTTGGAGAATGAAGCAGAGTGAGGACAAGGATGGAGCACTGCAGCCATGTGCCTTCGTACTTGAGGTATTTCCCAGGCCAATGAACATGAACTATTTCATAGAACCTTTCAAAGAACCATAAACATCTTTGTATTTGTATGTAAATGTCATCATGAATATTTCATGAGTGGTCAAAAAATAAGGATCAGAGCAATGCCTTGAATGCTCTGCCCTGTTCTTTCAAACTGCACACCAATACACAATGCCATTTTTTTTTAGCGACTCAATGCTATTTTTCTACTTTTAATTTGTCCAGAAAGTGTTTTTTTTTTTTTTTTCTCAAAGTTACACTCCTACTTCCAAATCTGGAAGCTGAGTGAAGAAAGGACTCTATATATTTTTCCATCACTTATATTCTGCCTCTTCACAGTATCTGGGGCACATTTCAGCTGATTTCTTATCAGAAGAAAACCCCACTCTATTTCAAGGAGTATAACTCTAAGTGGGTACAAGTAAATACCCTAAGTGGGTACAAGTAAATACCTATATAATCAGCTGATGGACATTCATTAGATGTGTAGGTCCCTATGCATTGCTAGGGCATCTAATGTTTTTGGCACAACTAGTTGAAGAGAATTTTCACATAGATTTCAGTTATTCTCTCAGAAGCTCTGCCTGTGGTCACACTATGCCTTCAAAAGGTGCATCAAGAATGGATGTAGGAAATCTGCCCACTTTGAATGTCATATGTGTTCCTGTCTCCATACATCTCTTATATGCATGTACAAATGTTGGCCTTTAATTTCAAAGTCCATTTCTTCACTCTCTTTAGACTAAGGAAGGATTGTATGGGATTCAATGATATGTTTGCATTCTTTGAGAACTGAGGATATCCCTGCTTACTTGCCTTGTCAATTGCCTGAGAGACAGTTGTAGCATCTCCGAATTGGCAACAGTAGCTAATAGGTACAGAGGGGTTACCTACTAGTTAAACTTTGCAGTTGTATAAGAAGCATGTGTCTATTTTCTGTATGTATCTAAGCAGTCAATTCTCTGACACTACTATCACATTTACATTTAGATAATTATATTAAATATATCTGCACATTTTACCTATTTTACACTATACACATTTTTGTTTTCAGACTCCCTGAGAGTAGACTCCCTTCCAAAGACAGCACTTGAGTCCACTAGGGGACTCTAACAGCTCAAGTATTTGATGCTGGACTTAGTGTTTGAGATTCACAAGTTCAGCTCTCAAATTCCTATTCTGAATTACTTCATTTTCAATGACACTTTTCTGTGTGATATTAAAAAATATTTTAAAAATATGTTATTTAAACTACATAAATTAAATTACATAAACTACTATTTTAATACATAGAGATATCACAGTGGTAAAATTTCTAAGCGGGAAACAGATTGTATTTAAGTTTGAGTGAACTATTCAGAATGAAGGTATATACTTGATCTTCATTTCTTAAGTGGTATGAAATGAATGGGAAGAAACAGGAGTTATTATTCTTCCCATAAACATAAACACAAACTGGTATTATTCTCTTCCAACTGACCTGTTCCCCATTTTTATTATATAAAACTCCATAAACAGTTTCCATACATTTTACATTCTAGAGTCTTGTATTTTACAAACATGTAACACCAGCACATAGAAAGCTAATTAGGATGCTAGTCTCGTGTTAGTGTAACTGGAAAGGTATTCAGTAGTTGTAGTATAGAAACATTATGTTGTCAGATATACACAGTGTGAGTATGTGGTATGATGTTGTAAACATAAAATAAGTGAACAATACTGAGGAGGTAGTACATACCCTTAAGCTCTATACTCAGAATCTAGAGAAAGCATATCCCTGTGAATTTGAAGACAGTTTAATCTACAGTAATTATTATTCAAAATCATGGGCTCTATTCCCTATTTATGACCTAACTGAGCATTAATGCTATCCATACCCACAAGTGAATACAGTCATATATCTTTACCAAATACATCTCTGGTATTTGAATTCATTTAAAATAAATTCTTAAAAAAGATTTTATTTCTTCAATGGATAAAACAGAAAGAAAATAGATGAAGATGTTCAGGATGAGATATGTTAACTATATTGCCCACTCATTATAAAGAATTATAAGTACAAGAACCAAATGTTTCCCAGACAATTGTGCACACATCTGATATTTATGAATGCCTTATCTAATTCAGTTAATCTTATGAAATTAACTGAATTAGATAAGGCATTCATAAATACCATAAATTGAATGGCTCACACATCACATGCATTTTTCATATTGTTCAATAATTTAAAAATGAAAGGATGATCAGGTTTACTGTTTGATCAAATCCTGTGGCCTTGTCTTTACCTTCTGAGCAAGCACTCAAATGCCAGAGATGGACAAGGCTCTCTGTGGTAGATGCTGATGGCTCATCTTATTTATAGGATAAAAACCCTCATGAATTTTTAAAGGTTTTGTAAGCTTCCATCTTCTTATGTCATCCCAACATCCAAGCACAGACAATTTCTTTCAGTCTTTGGTAGTGGTTTGGAATAATATCCAATGCAGGATAATGTTTGAATTGATTACACATGATTATCTGTAAATATGTCTCTATTAATCACTGTAACATTTTACAGAAAAGGAGATGACAACAATCAGTTTTCACTGGCCTTAGCTTTTTCAGTGGATGAAGTCAACAGGAACCCTGATCTTTTACCAAATATGTCTTTAACATTTGGATATCTAACAGATAGTTGCAACTTCATGTCACAAGCATACAATATCATTCAGTCTTCTGTAGAATGTCATTATAATGCCCCTAATTATGACTGTATTGAATCGGGCATGTGTTTAGTGATGCTTTCAGGACCAAACTGGGAAGGATCGTTAATAGCTGGGAAAGTAATGGACCTCTACCATTCTCAGCAGGTGAGATTTTGTGTGGTAGTTTTGCAAGAAAACCTGTCACTATTGGTGCCATTCCAAGATGCTTAGAAGAATGTTCGGGGAAACTGGCCTTACACTTATGTCAAACTATGTTGTTCAAGTATACTATTCAGAGATTTCGTGGGCCTTTTATATTTCCCTTTTTGAAGTATAGATAAGGGAAAAAGTATCAGGTAATGTGGTATTTAAGAACTCTTTGTAGAAAAGTGTGTTTAGAAGGTGTTAGGAGTGCTTGGCACCTCATGCTTCTCCCTCTGTCCTAGTTCATTCAGCTTACCTTTGGACCCTTTCATCCTATCCTGAGTGATCATGAACAATTTCCCTATCTGTATCAGATGACCCCCAAGGACACATCTCTAGCTCAGGCCATGATTTCCCTCATACTTCACTTCAGCTGGAACTGGGTTGGGTTGGCCATCTCAGACAGTGATCATGGTATCCAGTTTCTCTCATATTTGAGAAGAGAGATGGAAGAAAATATAGTCTGCTTAGCCTTTGTGAACATGATTCCAGTCAACAAGCATTTATACATGTCAAGAGCTAAAATATATTATAACTGAATCATGACATCATCCACAAATGTTGTTATCATTTATGGTGAAACAGACAGTACTCTAGCTATAAGCTTTAAAATGTGGGAATCTCTAGGTATACAGAGACTATGGATCACCACCTCACAGTGGGATGTTATTTCAAGTAAGTGTGACTTAACATTTGACTCATCTTACAGGACTCTAACTTTTGCACACCATCATGCTGAGATTTTTGGTTTTAAAAAATTTCTACAGACATTGAGCCCTCTCACCCCAAATGAATACCTGGCAACTCTGGAGTGGATGAACTTTAACTGTGAAGTCTCAGGTTTTAATTGTAGGATACTGAAGAATTGCTCATCCAATGTCTATTTGGAAAGGCTAATATTACAGACTTTTGATATGGCTTTTAATATTGCCACTTATGATATATATGATGCTGTGCATATTGTGGCCCAATTTTTCCATGAGATGCATCTTCAGCCCATGGATAAACGGAAGGGATCCAATTCTAATTGCTTGAAGGTAGTGTATCTTATATTGGATGATGTTTGTTTCATCAATGTCAAAGTCTTTAATAGACTCTCTGATGCACCATTCTAGTGGATTAGGAAATTTTTCCTCAAATATAAAGGTGTCTGAACTGTTTTGCACCTGAAAAAGTAAATATATTTGTTATAAATCTCAATGACAAAGGCAGTGGAGTAGAACATACAATTTATCAATGAAAATCAGTGATTTTTTAAAAGAGAATATCCTCACCCCTCTTCTAATTCTGGAAACATCTATGTCCTTCCTCATTAATCCTCTCTGTGATGGGAAGATAAGCTTTCATTCATTAATTGTCAAATATCTGCTAGTCAGTGTAGGCACTGGTTTTTAAAAGTGTAATTAAGTGATTCTTCCCCAACTCTAGGCTCTGGAACACACAGGAAGTAATGGTAGGTTTCTGTTCAATACATTCATATGTACCCATGTGTGTGGATAAATGGTTATCATTGTTCATGGGTGTATGGGTGTGTTGCTGTGTATCTGTGTGTATATCTGTGTTGATGTGTAAATATGTGTTTCTGTCTATCTGCATATATGTCTGTTTGTATAACAGCATAAATTTGTCTTACATCAATATTTTTTCATAGGTGTATGTTTATGTGTGTATATTCCTGTGTGTATGTGTCAATGTATGTGTCAACATGTGCCTATGTGTGTGATTTGTGTGTATTTTTGATTTGATTGCACATATGTATATCTGTGTGTATTTGTGATCTGCATCAATGTCTTCCTGTGTGTTTGTATCTGAATATGTCTTTGAATTTGTGAGTGGGGGGAGGGAGGCAGTGTGGTTTTTGTGGGTTTCTGTTTCTGTGTGTCTGTTTGGATGACAAGTGTGTCTTTGTGTGCCTTTATAGTCATATGTGTGTCTTGGCTTACATGTGTATATGTAAGTAAATAGTATGTGGCTGTATTATGTATGTATCTCTGTATGAATCTAAGTCTGTGTGCATCTATATGTGGGTGAATGTTTAATATTTATGTTTGGTGTCTGCATGTATGTCTTTCTGTGTGTGTGTTTGGTTGTTTCCTCAGAAAGAACTAAAATTCTAGGGACATTTTGATAATTTTATTAATCCACTTGCTTTCATTGATATTTCACATCTGGGCACCTTCAATCAAGTTGTGTTTAAGATAGAATCAGAATATGTTTTCTGACTTCAAGGCAGGGTGCTTAAACTATAAAATGCTGACTGTCTTTCCGCAATACTCCATTTTTAGGAAGATCAACTTCACGAATCCTGCTGGGGGCAAAGTGAATATGAAACAGAAAGAAATACTGAGGGCAGAGTATGACATTTTCCAGGTTTGGAATTTCCCAAATGGTCTTGGACTTAAGGTGAAGATTGGAAAGTTCAGCCCATATTTTCCACTTGGTCAACAGCTCCATTTATATGAAGACATTATAGAGTGGGCCACAGGAAGTAGAGAGGTGAGTCTGACCTAATTCTTCTGATTTCCATTACAAAGCAGTAACACTGTCAATTGATCTGTTTGTGTTTCCTTGTAACTTAGTTAAATGAAATAGACTATCACACAAAGAACCATTCTTTAGCCTCCTTTAATATGTCTTGTTAGGAGCCACCAACCGCCATTCAGAGATTGCGCTGGCCCCGAATCGCCAGTTCATAAATAACTCCATATAACGCAATTACAGAGCTCTGTGGCTGATTTACACTGCACCTGCAAGAGTGTTGATATAATGACCTTGTGTCCCCAAGCCTATCCAGTGGCTCCCCGTGCTTGAATTCTGGCAGAATCCAATCACAGAGTAACCCATTCCCTTGGTTTCCCAAATAAACAGCTGCTCTTTTGTTCTCGGGCCCCTCACCTCCCCTTCTCCCTTAATCAAGAGGCGCTCCAATAAAGTGTGATCTGAGAAGAATCCTCAAGTGGTGGTCATTCTTCCTCGCTGGTCGAGGGAGCTCGCCACAGCTGGTGCTGAAACCCGGGACATTCGGACACCAGTTGAGGGGTCAAAGAGGATTCAGAACTCAACACACTGAGCAGCAATGTTGGTAAGTTCTCTCAGATATGCTGATTGCTGGGATTGATCCGCTTGTGTTTGCCTTAGTGTTCTTTCTTATGGTGATTGCTGTTTTCTCTTGCTGTTTTTTTCTGCACTGCCACAGGCCCGGCAGGGAGTGTCTTTGTTGGGTTTTTCCCTTCCCAGGTAGGCAGATTCTAAAGCCCAGTAAGAAGGAAGCAATGTGGAAATTATTAGGGAAGGACGAAAGGCACTGAGCAAACACCAGGACAGTCTGTCAGAATCAGACTCTAAAGGAGAGAACCTAAGTAGGCCTAAAAAGAGAAAAGAAAAAATTAAAGACAAGGATAAAGAAAACAAACCAGAGAAGAAAGAAAATTTAGAAAAGAAAGGGAACCCTTTATATCCAGTATTAGAAGAGTTTGCAAACCTTGATTTTTCTGATGATGAGTTAGACCCTGATAAGGAGGAAGATTTAGAGGAAGCTGCCGCTAAGTACAAGGAAGAGAGATATGGGCTGCGGCGGCCCCCTCCTTATAAGGTTTCTGCTGGGATGAGTGTGGAACCAACACCGCCTTCGGGACCACGCCCACCCCCGGCACCACCTCCGTATCTGCAAACAGGCGGAGTTGCCATTTTATCAGAAGGGACATCTGGGCGCAGCTAGCGTCCGCGTTCCCAGTTTTTGAAGACCCACAAACAATAGGTATCATGACCCTGTGCCTTATAAACAGCTAAAGGATCTGGTGGAGGCTGCTCGAGCCTACGGAGTAACAGCTAGTTATACTTTAACCTTGTTGACTAGGCTCACCACACAGGCTATGACTCCAACAGACTCTTGAGAAAGCATTCCAAGCAACCATTCAAGCATTGAAAAGGAAGGGGTTGTTTGTTGCTCCAGATAAAATCCAACAGTCAACAGTGATAAAGTTTCTGGGGGTGGTTATCCACCCCTTAATAATTTCACCACAAAAGGTTTCTATTCGAACTAGTCACTTAAAGACACTTAATGATTTTCAACAGTTGCTAGGAGATATTAATTGGGTTCGAGGGTATCTGCATATTCCTCGAGCAGAATTATTGCCATTATATGCAATTTTAGAAGGCAATCCAGATGTAAATTCTCCTAGGGAAATAACTCCTGCAGCTAAGACAGCTCTGGAGAAGGTTGAAAAAGCCATGATGAAAGCCCAGTTGTGTATGTTTGATCCTGCACAGCCTTTGATTCTGTGTATATTACAGACAAAAAATTATCCAACAGGTATGTTATGGCAAGAAGGTCCTTTATGGTGGTTACATGGAAACTCGTTGGGTGCAAAGACCATCCAAAATTATCCCACCTTGGTTGCTATTCAATCATTGACAGGCTTCAAATATAGCTTGACACACTTTTCCAAAATGCCTGACAAATTGGTTATTCCCTATACAAAAGATCAAGTGGAAGTTTTGGCTGGTACAGTAGATGATTTGGCAATACTTATTTGTGCCTTTCCTAATGTTATTGATAATCATTTGCCAAAACATGAATTGCTTTCTTTTGTTGATAAAAATGTGGTCTATTTTCCAAAGATTACTTCCAAGGTACCAATAATTTCTGCATTAAACATATTTACTGATGGTTCTAAGACTGGTAAAGCTGCTTTTGTTGTTCAAGGACAAGAACCTGTTGTTTTAGATTTCCAACCTGATACCCCACAAATCACCGAGTTCCAGACTGTTTTGGAAGCCTTCAAAAGATTTTCAGAACCGTTTAATTTGTTCTCAGACTCACAGTATGTAGTGAATTCAGTCGCTTCCATTGAAGTAGCAGCATCTATTAAACATACTAGCACGGTGTCTAATATCCTGCAACAGATACAAACTTAAATACTGAATAGGGAGCATCCTTTTTTCGTTGGGCACATTCAAGCTCATACCTTGCTCCCGGGACCTATGTCCCAGGCTAATGATCTAGTTGACCATGCTACTTGATCCTTGGCCCTTGTGGTGACAGATCCCGTACAGTCTGCTAAGGAGTTTCACAAATTGTACCACGTGCCAACAAATACATTGAGACAGAAATTCTCAATTCCCAGACATTTGGCGAGAGATATTGTAAAATCTTGTTCTTCCTGTGTAACTTTTCTCCAACCACCACATGTGGGTGTGAATACAAAATGACTTAAACCTAATGTATTATGGCAGATGGATGTTACTCATATTCCTGAATTTGGAAAATTGAAATACGTTCATGTATCAGTTGATACCTATTCTGGAGTCATTCATGCCACACCCTTAGCTGGGGAAAAGGTGGTTCATGTCCTGACCCACTGCCTGGAAGCATGGGCAGCTTGGGGAAAGCCTCAGCGTCTAAAAACAGACAACGGTCCTGCATATATATCTCGCGGATTCCGTACCTTCTGTGCACAACTCCAAGTGACACACACATTAGGCCTGCCTTATAATCCTCAAGGTCAAGGCGTTGTTGAAAGAGCCAACAGAAGTATCAAAGAACTACTTCAAAAACAAAAAAGGGGGATAGCAGAGTATGCTTCTCCCAGAGAGAGAATATCTCTTGCACTCTTTACTCTTAATTTTCTAATTTTGAATGATGCTGGTGATTCGGCAGCTGATAGACACATTATGGCACCTCCTTATCAGGAAAGGAGAGTGATGTGGAAAAATGTACTTGATAACAAATGGTATGGACCGGATCCCGTAATACCGAGATACAGGGGAGCTGTATGTGTTTTCCCACAGAATCAAGAAGATCCAATTTGGGTTCTAGTACACCTGACTCGACCCATTGATGATGCCCCTGAGGACAACATGGAGTCAGATTCGAATCAGGCTACTGAGGTGCCTGTTATGGATAATGTTGACCAACTGCCTAGGACCGGTAAAGTCTGAACAAATATTGTGGGCCCTGATGAAAGCCTGGCCTTATCCAATGCCACTTACATCGCAATCAGGGGTGTTCCCTTTTTTCTTTAGCTCTAATGAAACATTAGAATGGCCATCTGTGCCTGTGGATAAGAGTAAGGAGATTAATAATTTTTCCACAGCTAGCCTTGTAAATACGCTCTGCTTCACGGTTCAAACTGATCATGTTCCAACCAATCCTTGTGTTGTTCTTATCAAGCAGACACTGGGATGGTTTGGACCCCCTAATATTACCCACGGGAGAGAAATCGGAAACGCTATTATCCTCACTGTATTAACCCCAAGAGCAGTTAGTAAAGGTAACGGCTCTGCTCCCCGTAGACAGCCCTCAGTTCTACCACGAAGTGTAGGCTCAACTGATTGGCCCCCAACGTGGACAGGCTGTCAGGGTAGCTTAACTCCTAATTGGGATAATGTGAATAAGACATTTTCCTTATCCTTGAAAACTTCACCCTTTAGTAAAACCTTTACTAGTTTTAATTTTTCCTTTAATAGCCCTTTAATGGCTACCAAATCTAATCCCTTTGATTCTTGGGTTTTGTGTAATGAGATAGGAACCTGTAGTCAGCGTAATGCTTTGGGATTTGTATTAGGTGTTGCCTTTAAAAATTGTAGCTATTCTTTTCATTCTGGGGAGACATTTGAACAAAATGTTACAGAAAATTGCAATAAGCCCATGGAATTCAAATCCACACCAGTTTGTGTGTGGCCCCCGTTTCTTTTGGTGGTTTTTAATTATACACAGAGTGTTTTAAATTGCAGTAATCAAACATGTTTGTTAACCCAATGTTGGAATGCTTCATTGCATGATGCCATGGTTGTGGTGAGGATACCCACTTATGTGCCCATGCCTGTTAAGGTACAAGAAGGAGAATTGCCGATGCTGCTAAATAGACATAAAAGAGATTTTGGTATTACAGTGGCCATTGTAACTGCTATTGCCCTTTCTGCCACTGCCGCTGGTGTTGCTGCAGCATCTCTTGCCACATCTGTCCCTACAGCAAAAGCTTTAAATAAGCTGATGGGGAATACAGCTCAAGCCCTCAGCACTCAGACAGCTATTAATGGACAGTTGCACCGTGACATAGTCCTAATCAATCAGCGATTTGATCTACTCCAAGAACAGGTAGATATATTGCAACAAGTTGTCACAGCAGCCTGCATAGTCCCTATGAGTGGCCTCTGCTTGACGAAGGTCCAATATGAGAATTTTAGTAGAGCTGCTAACTATTCTCAACAATTGAGTGCTCATTTAACAGGAACTTGGACAGCTGAATTTGATAACCTAACCAGCATACTGAGACGAGAGATCATCCTGGTTAATTCTACTCGGGTGCACCTGGCCACCGTGGATGAGATGTTGTCTTGGCTGCGGTCTTCTATTAGCTTCCTGAAGGAGTGGGCGGGAATGGGATTGCTTTTAGCCTGCTGTTTGGGAGGGAGCATGTTGTGCCTGTGGTTGATCTGCTGTATGCGAGCACGTGCTCACAGGGACAAGGTCTATATGACTCAAGCTCTAGCAGCCTTAGAGAATGGCTCCTCTCCTGCCATATGGCTAGCAGCCCTTAAGAATGCCTAACCCTCTTTACACAGCCCTTGCACCCCTAGGACTAAGTAGTCCAATGCCCTCGGGAGGGTGTGTGAGAGATTTGTCTAAACATAGCCTTTGTAACCCTGGGGCATCGGTCCATTGCACATGGGAAGGTATGCTTTTGACTTTGCTGTTCTACCATCCTCGATCGGTTCACACATCATGAGGTGGGGACCTGACTGGATGATCTAGTACAGTGCTGGCATTCTATTAATAAAGAAGGGGGAGATGTTAGGAGCTGCCAACCGCCATTCAGAGATGGTGCTGGCCCCGAATCGCCAGTTCATAAATAACTCCATATAAGGCAATTACAGAGCTCTGTGGCTGATTTACACTGCACCTGCGAGAGTGTTGATATCATGACCTTGTGTCCCCAAGCCCATCCCGTGGCTCCCCGTGCTTAATATCTGGCAGAATCCAATCACAGAGTAACCCGTTCCCTTGTTTTCCCATATAAACAGCTCCTCTTTTGTTCTCGGGGTCCCTCACCTCCCGCTCTCCCTTAATCAAGAGGCGCTCCAATAAAGTGTGATCTGAGAAGAATCCTCGAGTGGTGGTCGTTCTTCCTCGCTGGTCAAGGAGCTCGCTGCAATGTCTCTCCATTTTACTTTCTGATGTGATTTTTATTAATTCTTTGAGGATTTCAGGCATGCATACATTGAATTTTTATCATACTATAAAAATGTTTCTGTTTTAATATGAATATAAAAATGCTTTTACCACTGTTTAATATTATTTACAGCAAAGTAAGCAAAATACTCTTTGTACGTCTCTGGTTACTACACAGTGATTTTCCTCTTCACTATTGAACCTCTGTCACCTGTGCTAAAAGAGTGAGGCTGATTGTAAATAATCAGTAAAGTAAACATACACAATTCATTATTTTTATTACATAATATGTTTTAAGCATTTTTTACTAATATGCCCGAAATTAGCAACATCTCTAGCCATACATTAACATCACATTTTCATGACACTTTAGATACACTATGACTTATAATCTTGTTTTTTCTCTCTTTCTTTTTCTTTTGGGTGGGTATGTGTGTTTGTCTGCATGTATGTCTGTCCAGCCTTGGAATGTGTGATATAAATGGATGCCCTAACAGTGAATTGGATCCCTGGGAACTGGAGTAAGTGTAGTGCCACAAAGTAGGTACCAAAAATCAAACTTGAGCCCTGGTCTTGAGCAGCAACAGTTATTGATAGCTGAGCCATTTCCAGCCCTAAATTTTATCCTGTAAAAGAAATTGCTAACTAGAGAATCATTTCTTGGTTCCATTAATTCTTTCATAGTTCTATCAAACAAACTAGGTTATGTTTAGTTTCATTGTCTATGTGGGAGGAGGTATTGGTAGTAAAGAAATTGGTTGTTAAAAATTTATAATGGAGATATTCCATTATGGGTCTTTGGTATGCTATAGGTTGGAATTTTGATGTGGGTGTTTTGAAGGTTTCCAATTCAAAATTTCCAATTACAAAGTGGCTTGAGTTTTAAAGAAATGTACTTCAGGAAAATCATGAAGTTTGATCTGAAGTTGTATCACAGCCCAGAGAGTAAAGAAAATTGAAATAATTCCCTGAATCTTATCAGACCATCAGAAACTAACACAAAACCATGGCAACTGAACAACTCTCTAGTGAAAAGTAGGTCCAGACAGAAACAAAAACAAACAAACAAACAAAAATCATCCTAGAAATCAATGAAAATGAATACACTGCATACACAAACTTGTGGGACACAAGGAAAAGTGGTCATAAGGTGCAAGTTCATATTACCAATAGCTTACATAAAAATACTGATGGAATATAACACTAATAATTTCAAGGCACACCCAAAAGCTCTAGAAAAGCAACAACAAAAATAATGTCACCAGAGGAGTAGAAAGAAAGACATATTCAAAATGAGGGCTGGAATCAATAAAATAGAAATAATGTGAACAAAATAAGAACCAATAACTCAAGGGCTCAGTTCTTGGAGAAATTTAACAACATAGTAAATGAAAAGGGGCAAACAACAGACACTGAGGAATTCCAGGGAATTATGAGAACATACCTTTAAAATCTAAGCAATACCATTAAAATCAGAAACAAGGCAAGGCTGTCCCCTCTCCCCACAACTATTCATTATAGTACTTGAAGTTATAGCCAGAGCAACAAGACAACATAAGGTTAAGTGGATACCAATTGGAAAGGAAGAAGTCAAGCTCTACCTATTTTCAGATGACATGATCATATACATGAGTGACCCCAAAAATTCAACCAAGGAACTGATACAGCTTATAAACACCTTCAGCAACATAGCAGGATACAAGATCAACACAAAAAAAATCAGAAGCCCTCCTATATACAATAGACAAACATGCTGGGAAGGAAATTAAAGATACATCACCCTTTACAATAGCCACAATTGATATAAAATACCTTGGGGTTACTCTAACTAAGCATGTGAAAGACATTTATGACAAGAACTTTAAGTCCCTGAAAAAAGAAATTGAAGAAGATGTCAGAAAATGGAAAGATCTCCCATGCTCATGGATAGGCAGGATTAACTTAGTAAAAATGGTGACCTTACCCAAAGCAATCTACAGATTCAATGCAATCCCCATCAAATTACCAACACAATTCTTCACATATCAGGAAAGAATAATACTCAACTTCTTATGGAAAAACAAAAAACCCAGGATGGATCTTGTACAATAAAACAACTTCTGGAGGCATCCCAATCCCCATCCTCAACCTCTGCTACTGAGCTCCCATAATAAAAACAGCTTGGTACTGGAATGAAAACCAACACGTGGACCAATGGAATTGAATTGAATACCATGACATTAATCTGCATACCTATGAACATATGATTTTTTTCAAAGAAGCCAAAACTGTACAGTGGAAAAAAGAAAGCATCTTCAAAAAATGGTGCTGGCATAACTGAATGTCAACACATAGAATGCTCTGCTTTTTCCAACCTTGGTCTCAACAAATCCCACTCTTAAAATCCCTCCTCTTTCTCGACAATTGGACTCTTGGAGCTCCACCTGCGGCCTGGCCTAGGAGCTCTGCATCCACTTCCATAAGTTATTGGATGAAAATTCTAGCAAGGCAGTTAGGGTATTTGGCCATCCGATCACCAGACTAGGTCAGTTTGCACTTTCTCTGAACCATTGCCAGTAGTCTACAGTTGAGGTATCATTGTGGATTTCTGGGGAGCTCTCTAGAACTTTGCTTCTTCCTGTTCTCATGTGGTCTGTTTTTCCTTGTTCTCCCTTTTTGTTCTTGATCCAGCTGGGAACTCTTACTCCCCAAAGTTCTGTTTCCCTTGAAACTTCCCTTTCATTACTCCCACTCATTTCCAGGTTTTTCATGTAGATCTCATCCATTTCTCTGTCATTGGGCGATCCCTGTGTTTTTCCTTAGGGTCCTGCTTTCTAGGTAGCCTCTCTGAAGTTGTGAGTGGCAACCTAGTTATCTTTGTTTTACATGGAGTATCCTCCTATGAATGGGTACATATCATATTTGACATTCTGAGTCTGGGGTACCAAACTGAGGATGATTTTTTCTAGATCCATCCATTTGCCTGCAAACCTCATGATGTCATTGCTTTTCTCTGCTGAGTAGTACTCCATTGTGTATATGCACCCTATTTTCTTTATCCATTCTTCAGTTGAAGGGCATCTAGGTTGTTTCCAGATTCTGGCTATTACAAACAATGCTGACATGAACATAGCTGAGCAAATGCCCTTGTGGTATGATTGAGCATTCATTGGGTATATTCCCAAGAGTGGTAGAGCTGGGTCTTGTGGGAGATGGATTCCCAATTTTCTAAACCACAACAAAAATATAGAACTACTGAAATAATCATGAAAAATTAATTAAAATTTGTGGAAGTTTGACCATTCCTGATTTCAATTTGACAAAAAACTATTGTAATCAAAACAGCATAATATTAGAATAAAAAGAGACAAATTGATCACTGGAATCTAACTGACATCCTAGATATAAATTCACAAACCTATAGACACCTGATTATGATAATAAGAAACAAAATTCACATTTGAAAAAATAAGGCACCTTCAACAAATGTTTACACATAGAAGACATCCTGCATCAAGTGCCTTACATAAAACCAGATACCCTGAACATAGCAGCAAAGAAAGTGAGAAAGAACCTCAAATTCATTGCAATTAGAGAAGAATTTCTGAACAGAACACTATTAGTGCACACCATGAAACCAACAATTATCAAACAGGACCTCATGAAGATGAAATCTGCTCTAAGGCAAGGGACGCTCTCCTTGATATAAACCAGCGGCCTAAGGAGTGGAAACAAGGCTTTTACCATCTCCACATCTGATAGAAGACTTATTTCCATAATACATGAAGAACTCAAGAGACTAGGTATCAAAAAACCAAATAATCCAATTTTCAAATGCAATAGGGATGCAAACCCAGAATTCACTAAAGAAGACATTCAAATTGCTGAGAAAACTTAAGGAAATGAAATTTTCCCTTGTCTTACTATATATTGTTTTGGCACCTTTGGTCCTTTTCTTTTGGAGTCTTTTTTTGGAAGGTTAATAGAGGCATAGCGAATATGGAAGAAAGTGTAGTTAGAGACAGGTTGTGTGTGAGAACAACACACTGTCGTTATTCTCACCATTGAGCTGTCAAAATCTCACATTTACTCAGACATCAAAAGAAGAACACAGTTAATTAGAAATATTATTGTGTATTAGAGAAAGAAGAGACCTTGAACAGTAGAATATAGTCTAATATCCAGTTCTTGTGTAATAAGTGGTTGATTGAACTTTAATAAGAGACAATGTAAAGAAAAGCAGTATTCATGATCATTATTGGCATCATCATTAGAAGAAAGGTTGAGAGTCACAAGCTGATGCATGCGTCTTGAATTATATCCTAAGAGATGGTTCTGTACCAACCCTAAAGTTGTCAGTTTCAATTAAGGAAATGCCAGTTCCAAAAGATGTTTTGTCCTTTAACTTTTGAAGAGAATTTCTCTCTGGTTAAAATTATGTAGCACTTGGGGAAAAGGT
This sequence comes from Onychomys torridus, assembly GCF_903995425.1. Lineage (NCBI taxonomy): Eukaryota > Metazoa > Chordata > Mammalia > Rodentia > Cricetidae > Onychomys > Onychomys torridus. Next base: position 48,083,497 of record NC_050459.1, read on the forward strand.
GCATCCCAGAAGGCCAACACTGGAGGCCAGGATGGAGAAGACCTCCACAGCCACCATGACCTTGCCCTTGGTGCTGTGGTAGACAGGGACCAAGGTGACCCAAACACTGCAGAACAACAGCATGCCGAAGGTCAGAAACTTGGCCTCATTGAATGTGTCAGGGAGATTCCTGGCCAAGAAAGCAACAGTGAAGCTCCCAAAGGCGAGGGAGCCATGATACCCAAGACACAGTAGATTGCAGTAACTGAGCCTTGTCACACACTGTGATGATTTGGCCATGCTCAGTGTGTGCATCAATGTCAACAGATGGAGGAGAAACACCGTGCCAGATTGCACCCAGAATAGTTTGAATGAGGGTACATAGTCCCATTCTGTTGCTTTGTATTTTTGACTGTGTCCTTTGCTCTACAAAGCTTCTGAGTGTGATTGTTTCTCTCAGTTTCTGTGCTACTGGTGTTATATTTAGGAAGTGATCTCCTGTGCCAATGACTTCAAGACTACTTCCTACATTCTCTTTCTATTAGGTTCAGAGTAACTGGGTTTATGTTGAGGTCTTTGATCCACTCGGACTTAAGTTTTGTGCATGGTAACAGATATGGATCTATTTGCAGCCTTCTACATATTGACATCCAGTTATGCGAGCACCATTTGTTGAGCATGTTTTCTTTTCTTTTTTCCATTGTACAGTTTTGGCTTTTTTCGTCAAAAATTATATGTTTGTAGGTGTGCAGGTTAATGTCAGGGTCTTCAATTCAATTCCATTGATTCACATGTCGGTTTTTATTCCAGTACCATCCACATATCGGTTTTTGTTCCAGTACAAAGCTGTTTTTTTTAATATTTATTTATTTATTTATTGTGTTTACAGAAGAGGGTGCCAGATCTCATTACAGATGGTTGTGAGCTACCATGTAGTTGCTGGGAATTGAACTCAGGACCTTTGGAAGAGCAGTTGGTGCTTTTACCTCTGAGCCATCTCTCCAGACCCCATACACTGCAATTTTTAATGAAATCATATGTGGTGGTTTGAAAGAAAATGGACCCCAAAGGAAGTGGCACTGTTAGAAGGAGTGGCCTTGTTGGAGGAAGTGTGTCACTGTAGGGGTGGAATTTGATGTCTCTTTGCTCAAGCTTCCCTCAGTGAGACTGTCAGCCGACTTCCTGTTGCCTCTGAGTCAAGATGTAGGACTCTCAGCTTAGCATCATATCTGGCTTCATACTGCCATGCTTCTTGCCATGATGATGATGATGAAGGACTTACTGAAACTGTAAGTGAGCACCCTCAATTAAATGTTTTCATGGTCATGGTGTCTCTTCACAGCAATAAAAAACTAAGTAAAACATCATGAAATCAACTTATAGAAGCTAAAATAGCTTCTATGTAATTCATAAATGATTGAAACCAAGGATGAAATAAACAAATAATATCACTGGGTCCAGACTACTCTTAGACATATTTGAAATCAGATGAAAGTCATACAGGGTTTATATACATATAATAGTATTGCCCTCAGCCTGGAAGAATTAAATGATGTCATTAGCAGGAATGGGGGATGAAACAGATTATCTATAATGCTAAAATAATCAAGACAGACTTGTTTTTATTACTGTAGCTCTATAGTACTTGAGGTTGGGGATTGTGATACCTCCAGAGGTTGTTTTATTGTTTAGGATACTTTTCGCAATCCTGGGGTTTTTTGTTTTTCCATATGAAGTTGAGTATTATTATTTCCAGGTCTGTGAAGTACTGTGTTGGTTTTTTGATGGGGATTGCACTGAATCTGTAGATTTCTTGGTAAGATGGCCATGTTTACTATGTTAATCCTGACTATCCATGAGCATGGAAGATCTTTCCATTTTCTGACATTTTCTTCAATTTCTTTTTTCAGGGACTTAAAGTTCTTGTCATATATGTCCTTCACATGCTTAGTTAGAGTAACCCCAAATTATTATATATCATTTGTGGCTATTGTAAAGGGTGAAGTATTTCTGATTTGTTTTTCAGCCTGTTTGTCTATTGTTTATAGGAGGGCTACTGATGTTTTTGAGTTGATCTTGCATCTTGCTATGTTGCTGAAGGTGTTTATAAGCTGTAAAAGTTCCTTGGTTGAATTTTTGGGGTCATTCATGTATATTATCATGTCATCTGCAAATAGGGAAAGCTTGATTTCTTCCTTTCCAATTACAAAGTCATGACCCAAAATGTCCAAGAAATTTGGGACACCATGTAAAGCCCAAACCTACAAATAATAGGGATAGAAGAAGGAGAAGAATACCAACCCAAAGGCACACAAATATATTTAACAATATCATAGAAGAGAACTTTCCCAATTTAAAGAAGGAAATACCTATGAGGATACAAGAAGCCTATAGAACACCAAACAGACTAGACCCCCCAAAAAAGTCCCCTCACCACCTAATAAACAACTAAATGTACAGAATAAAGAAAGAATATTAAGAGCAATAAAGGAAAAAGGCCAAGTGACTTATAAAGGCAAACCCATCAGAATAACACCAGATTTCTCAATGGAGACTTTGAAAGCCAGAAGGACCTGGACAGATATAATGCAGAAACTTAGAGACCATAGATTCCAGCCTAGAATAATACACCCAGCAAAACTTTCAATCATCATAGATGGAGTGAACAAGACATTCCAAGACAAAACCAGATTTAAACAATACTTATCCACAAACCCAGCCCTACAGAAAGCACTAGAAGGAAAATTCCAACATAAGGAAGTCACATACACCCTAGAAAACACAGGCAATAGATAATACCACAACAATAAACACCAAACAAGAGAAGTACAGACACACTACCACCAAAAAGAAAAAGAAAAAATAATAACAGGAATGAACAATCACTGGTCATTAATATCCCTTATTACCAATGGGCTTAATTCACCTTTAAAAAGATACAGACTAAAAGAATGGACACAAAAGCAGGACCCAGCTTTCTGCTACATACAGGAAACACATCTCAAATACAAAGATAAACACTACCTAAGACTAAAAGGGTGGGAAAAGACTTTCCAATCAAATTGTCTTAAGAATAAAAGCTGGTGATGCCATCTTAATATCCAGCAAAATATACTTCAAACTAAAATCAATCAAAACAGATAATTAAGGACATTAGATACTCATCACAGGGAAGATCAACCAAGATGAAGTTTCAATTCTGAACATTTATGCCCCAAACACAAGGGCACCCACAAATGTAAAAGAAATATTACTAAAGCTTAAATCACATATAAAACCCCACTTTCACCTCTGGATATATCTGCCAAATTGAAACTTAACAGAGAAATATAGGACTTAAATGATGTTATGACTCAAATAGTCTTAATTGATATCTACAGTACATACCATCTGAACAAAAAAGAATATACCTCCTTCTCAGCACCCCATGGAACCTTCTCTAAAATAAACCACATACTTGGCCACAAAGCAAATCTCAACAGCTACAATTTATTTTTTTACTTCAAAGTAAAATCAATCAAAAGAGATGAAGAGGGCATCACATACTCATCACAGGAAAGATCCACCAATATTGTTAAATTCTGGGGTTTTAATAGTTATTGTTGATGGTGGTGTCTTGTGTGTTTGGCTTTGTTTGCTTTGCTGGTAACATATTATTTCTTTCCAGTATTTTCATGAGTGAATTTAAGTTCTACTTTGTGGTTTTTCTTCTATTTCCCTCTATAGTGCAGTATATGTGAGTAGATACCATTTAAATTTGAATTTATTATGGAGTATCATATTTTCTCCTTTTGTGAGGATTGAATGTTTTGCTGGGTATAGAAGTATGTGTTGTCACCTGTGATCTTCTAGCATTTGGCCACATCATTCAGGATTTTATAGATTCCATTGAAAAATCAGATGAAACTCATATAGGTCTAACTTTATATGCTATAACACCCCTTTTTTTGAGACAGGGTTTCTCTGTGTAGCTTTGTGCCTTTCCTGGAACTCACTCTGTAGACTAGGCTTGCCTTCAACTCTCAGAGGTCTGCTTGGCTTTTCCTCCTGAGTGCTGGGAGTAAAGGCATGCTCCATCACAACTTGTCTGTTACTACACATTTTTCATTGCAGTATTTAATATTCTTTCTTTGTTATGTATATTTAATGTTTTCTTTATTTTGCAAGTGTATACTTTTTAAGTTTCAGTCTATTTGGTGTATAGTTTTCTTTTTTTGTTTTTTTGTTTTTTGGTACCTATATAGGCTTCTCCTTTTCCAGGTAAGAAAATTTTTCTTTGACAATTTGAAAAAATATATTTTGAGAATGTGTGAAGTTATTCTTTCATTCTTCTGGTCCTATTATTCTTATAATTGGCTTTTTGATAGTGTTTAAGTATTCCTGGATGTTTTGTGTCAAGGATTTTTTGGATTTAACATTTCCTTGGATAATTGTATCTATTTTTTTTCTCTCATATCTCAATGCCTCAAGTTCTCTACTCCATCTCTTGTATTCGGTTGGCAATGCTTATATGGATAGTTCTGTTTGCTTACCTAGATTTTGTTCCCTGAATTCCCTCATTGTATGTTTTCTTTATTATTTCTAATGAATTTTCAGATCTTTTTTATTAAGAAGTTAGTTTTTCATTTTACATAACAACCACAGATTCCCCTCTCTTCCCTGTTCCTGCCCCTGAGCAGTCTCCTCTAGCCCATCTCCCATTATCTCCTCTGTCAAGTTAAGGCCTCCTCTAGGGAGTAATCAGAGCTTGGCTCCCTTCACATCAAGCATGTGCAAGGTGTCTAATTTTTGGTGGTGGGCTCCACAAAGCTGGTTCATTCTTCAGGGATGGATCCTGATCCTAATGCAAAGGAGCCCCTTAAACAGACGAGGTACACCACTGCCTTGATTATGAAGAGGGCCTAGTTGATTTCCATGGAAGATCTACAGGTGTTGGTCTATAGTTTACCTTGGTTTGCTTATCTCTGTAGATTTCCCCATCATGATCATGATGCCTCTTGCTCATAGAATTCTTCTTCTCATTCTTTGATTAGACTCCTGGAGCTCTGCCTGGTGCTTGTTCAATAAGAAACACAGAGCCAGTTGCAGAGTTAAAAACCATGAGGTCAGAGCCAAAGCGGAAAACCTTACCCTTCACTGCTTCTGTGGTTCCTCCTCTCCGCAAGAGACCTACTTCTGTGTGTCCTGTCTATTTAAAGACTTTCTGTTCTCCTCCCTCATTGGTTGTAAACCCAGCCACATGACCTCCTTGTCACTGCCTGTTTGTACAGACCTCCAGGTCTTCTATGGTTGGTATTGAAATTAAAGGCGTGTGTCTGCTATGCTGGCTATGTCCTTGAACACACAGAGAACCGCCTAGCTCTGCCTCCCAAGTGCTGGGATTAAGGGCGTGCCCCACTACTGCTCGGCTTCTGTTCTGGCTTGCTCTGACCTCAAGGCAACTTTATTCACATACAAATAAAATCACATTTCAATACAAATGAAATATCACTATATTTCCCCTTTTCTATTTTAATAAAAAGAAAAAAAGGAAAAAGTTATAACTAATATAAGAAAAACTATATACAAAAGTACAATAACTATATATGCCATATACACAAACAATAAATACCTAAACAATGTCTAGTCCATTTGTATTTGACAAATTCAGAGAAAATAATTCCATTATCTATCCTATTTTGGTAAGTCCAGAATGTACCTGATTCACTTTTTATCCTAACTTATATAGCTAACGGAACTGTCTTATAACGTCTTTCAAATTTATACACTTACAGCTCTTAGTGAGTTTTTCTGAAATCCTTAACAAAGATAATTATAACTATAACTAACTGATCTTCAACTCCCTCAGAGACCCAAGAAGGAAAGAATACTACCTAATAAAAAATAAAAACAAGAAATGCATGCAAGCAGCTTCAAAAAAAAAATGTGAGTTGACAGAAACAGCCAGCTGCCTGGACAGTCATCTGAGGTTTCTCCACAGTGTTGGGGCATCATCTTCAGCCTACAGGCTTAATGTATCTGACAGACTCTTTTGTGAACTAAGATGTATACAAGGTCAACAGTTTGACCTCACATTTGGTGAGAGCAGTCCATGTACCAGAAACACCTGAATTCCATTAGCGTCATGTCATGATTTAGGATTTTAAATTCTGGAAATTATTGATGTCTTTTCAATTCAGCTGTCCATTTTTCTTGGCTGTGTATATGTGGCTTCATCTTGGCATCCTGTTCTTCTCCACATCTCACTATTAAACCCCAGTGTACTATTGAGAGAGGTGAGCTTAGTTATTCCTCAAGAATAACTGTTTTATCTGCTGTTCCATTGCATATCAGAAGCCATTGGCCCACTCCCTGTTCAGCTGCCTTCAAAGAAAAGGCCTTTTACAGATTGCAAAGGTCACTCACTTCAGGGATGGTGCCATATTGTCCTGCTTTCAGAAGATGCCTTTTGTTAAAGCCACAACCACACTTGTTTTGGCAAGAATTGGTAGTCCTTGGTTTCATGTCCTGTCTGTCCTGTTTGTCAGCAGTTGATTCGAGGATACTTTGTTGTCCAGTGGCTGACTTTTGCCACAATGAAAGTTAGTTCCATATGCAGTTTCTTCAATGCCCATATTTTCTCTGAAGTAGATTGGTACTGCCAGGAGCCGTCATGTCTCATAGTCATAGCAAAAAAGAAAAATTCTTAAGTTATTAAAACATTTTAAATGCCATATTCTGTAGATCTCTGAAGAGTTTGAAGATGACCTGTCTATCTAAAATATATCTGTTTGATCTTGAAAACACACCTAATATGACCACAAGTTCAATTGTAATGTCTAACCACTAACTTTCATTTCTATATATCCTAATAGTTGGTAATACAAACATTCAAGGATTAGCAAATTGCATTCCATTGCTAAATGAATGGTATAAATACAATATCTCGAACAAGATTAGAAATACGTATATGGTATATTCTAACAATCTCAATCTCAATAATAATAATTTGTATACAATATAAAACAATCTAATTGAATGTAAAGTATTTAAAACTAGTAATTGTCTTTTTCTTTTTTCTTTTTTTTTAACAAGCACCTTTTGCCTAGCCCTTTTCCTAACCCTTAACAACAACTTGTAACCAACCCTCCTAAACAATGAAAACTATCCCAGACCCAATACCCATAAAAAGACCAAAAAACCACCCACCCCACACCACCCCTTTGGGAATGTGGGCGTCAAATTCTTAAAATTGCTTCCTGCTGGGTATGGGCGAAGTTATCTTTATTCTGAAAAGAAAAATTTTGGGTTAATTGACAAAATCTAGGAAAGGTAACTATATTCTTTGTTATCCATAATGCCAAAGTTCAGGGTTTATCTCAAGTCCTTATTCAAGCAGTCTTTGAAACTGGATCATCTCAGCTAGCCATCTCAGAATTGCTCTAAGCACTTTGTAGTCCAAAGCTGATCTGTAGATGATGTTTGTCAGCTTAGTGATATTATTTTCCACGTGGAATTGTCGTTGTGGGGCCCCATCTTCTTCCTGGAGATTTCATTTGATGTTAGGCCTGGCCGTGATTTCCTGCAGAAAACTGAAAAGAGACTCGAACACAAAGACATGTATAGGCAGCTAATCGAAGCCTTTTCTCTAAATTAATTAGTACTCATATGACCATTATTATCTCAACAAAGTTTAAAATATATATATATATATATATCTTGTGAATTCTGATATAAAATTCATACTTTAAGAAAAGTTTAAAGAATCAGAATAGAATCAAAGAATTGAGATTAGTAATAGAATAGTCCCTTAATTAATTTGGTTTTTCTCCTGTCCCATGTCAGAAGATGGCTCTTTCTTCTGGTATGATACAGGGAGTTTTCATTTTCCTTTTAACAACATGCTTGAGTTTAAAGGAGGAGAGAGCCATTCTCCAACTCCAAAATCAGCTTGAAGCTTTAATTGAACTGGGACTACAAGAAGACTAAGAGTATTAATTTTTTAGAGAAGAGCAGAAACAAACATTTAGAAAGATTTATGAAATTTTGTAGATGATATACCAATTGGCCATTTTACTCTTTTTTCCTGGGTTGTCTCATTTTTCTTCAGTTGTCTCATTTGTCCAGTGTTCTTCAGATTCCTTAGCCTTCATTCTCCTAAAAGACAAAAACAAAAACCCTTCCCCAAGACTAATTTTGGGGAGGTCCCCCTTTGGCAAGTTACATCTGATTAAATGAAAATGCATGTATTAATGGTATAAGTGAGTTTAAAATGGATGGTCATGTTGGTTGATGAACTATCACCTCTTCTAATTAAGAGGTCTCTCTTGTTCAAATCGAACCTTTATCAGTTTTGATGGTACCCACAGCTTATCTTCTCCTGCAGAAACAAAAGCAAAACCTCATCCCCAACGTAACACATGCCCTGGTTTCCATTCTGAGGTCAGCACATCCTTGAAGTATATAGGCTGATTTAATTCTGTTGTTTTTTCTATTAACCAATGTCTCTCTGCAGCTGTTGTTCCTTTCTCATTAGCATTGAGAAAATTCAAAGTTAATAGAGCATTGTGCAGTCTATTTCTGGGGGTTTTTGCAAATAAAATGCTGTTTGGCCAGTGACTAGACAGGAAGTATAGACGGGACAAGAGAGAAGAGGATTCTGGGAAGTAAAAGGCTGGAGAGAGTCACCGCCAGCCGCCGCCATGAAAAGCAACAGGTAAAGACACTGGTAAGCCATGAGCCATGTGACAAAATATAGATTAACAGAAATGGGTTAATTTAAGATAGAAGAAGTAGATAACAAGAAGCCTGCTGCGGCCATACAGTTTATAAACAATGTAAGTTTCTATATGTTTACTTGGTTGGGTCTGAGCGACTGTGGGACTGGCGGGTAAGAGAGATTTGTCCTGACTGGGCCAGGCAGAAAAATTCTAGCTACAATCATGTCCTTTAGAGTTCTGTTGGATCTTTCTATAACTGCTTGGCCTGTAGGATTATGTGGTATACCTGTGATATGCTTTATATTATAATAAGCAAAAAACTGTTTCATTTTAATAGAGACATATGCTGGAGCATTGTCAGTTTTAATTTGTGCAGGTATACCCATGATGGCCATAACTTCTAGCAAATGAGTGATTACAGAATCAGCTTTTTCAGAACTCAAAGCAGTTGCCCATTGAAATCCTGAATAAGTATCGATAGTATGGTGTACATATTTCAATTTTCCAAATTCTGCAAAGTGAAACACATCCATCTGCCAGATTTCATTCCTCTGAGTACCCTTTGGGTTACATCCTGCTGGAAATGGTGTCTGATTGTAGAAGGAACAAGTAGGACATTTCTTTACAATTTCCTTGGCTTGAAGCCAGGTTATGGAAAAATCATTTTTTAAACCTTTACTATTGACATGATGTTTCTTATGAAGTTCTGAGGCCTCCAGCACATTTCCTATCAATAATTTATCAATCTCATCATTACCTTGTGCTAGAGGGCCTGGCAGACCAGTATGGGATTGGATGTGAGTTATATATAAAGGATGACTCCTTTCCCAGATTGTATCTTGTAATTGAATAAATAGTGAAGTTAATTCTGAAGCATCAGGGATAAATTCTGCAGTCTCAATATGTAATACCATTCTTTCAGCATACTGAGAGTCAGTAACTATATTGAGATTTTCTGAAAAATCCATTAATACCAACAGAATAGCATACAATTCCGATTTTTGAACTGAATTATAAGGACTTTGAACCACTTTACTTAAATTTTCTGATTTGTAACCTGCCTTTCCTTGTTTGTTGGCATCTGTATAAAATGTCCGAACTCCAGATATGAGTTTTTCACGTACAATTCGAGGCAAGATCCAATCAGCTCTCTTTATAAGATCAATTATATTGCTTTTAGGATATTTGCTGTTAATTTCTCCCAAAAAATTACTGCAAGCTCTTTGCCAAGGTTCACTTTCTGTCCATAATTTTTCAATGTCCTCTTTAGTTAAAGGTACAACAATTTCTGCTGGGTCTATTCCTGCTAACTGACGAAGTCTCAATTTTCCTTTCAAAATTAAGTCAGAGATTTTTTCCACATAAGTTTTTAATTTTTTATTTGGTTTATTTGGTAAAAATGTCCATTCCAATATAATATCTTCTCTCTGCATTAATATTCCTGTAGGAGAATGCCTAGAAGGTAAAATAACCAAAATGCAATCCAGCTTTGGATCAATACGATCTACATGTCCTTCATGTACTTTTTTTTCTTCCAAGGCCAATTCTTTCTCAGCTTCAGGTGATAATTCTCTTGGACTATTTAAGTCCTTGTCACCTTCTAAGGTTTTGAACAAATTATTCAGTTCATCATTTTTTACCCCAACAATAGTTCGTAGATGAGAAATGTCCCCAAATAATCTTTGAAAGTCATTAAGAGTCTGTAGGCGATCTCTCCTAATTTGTACCTTTTGAGGTCTAATTTTTTGTAGCTCTATTTTATATCCTAAATAATTAATAGAATCTCCTCTTTGTATCTTTTCAGGAGCAATTTGTAATCCCCAGCCAGGCAATATTTTCTTTACTTCTTCAAACATTCTTTCTAAAGTATCTGCACTTGAGTCAGCTAGTAAAATATCATCCATATAATGATAAATTATAGATTTAGGAAATTTTTTACGTATCACTTCCAAGGGCTGTTGTACAAAATATTGGCACAGGGTTGGACTATTCAACATTCCCTGTGGGAGGACTCTCCATTGAAATCTTCTAACCGGTTGAGAATTATTGTAAGTAGGCATCGTGAAAGCAAATCTTTCTCTGTCTTTTTCTTGTAGGGCTATTGAAAAGAAACAGTCTTTTAAATCGATAACTATGAGAGGCCATCCTTTAGGTAACAGAGTAGGCAAAGGAATTCCAGATTGTAGAGAGCCCATTGGCTGAATTACTTTGTTAATTGCTCTAAGGTCTGTTACCATTCTCCATTTACCAGATTTCTTTTTAATAACAAATACAGGAGAATTCCATGGGCTAGTAGATTCTTCAATATGCTGAGCATTTAACTGTTCTTCTACCAGCTCTTCTAAAGCCTGGAGTCTCTCTGTTGTTAAAGGCCATTGATGAACCCATACAGGCTTGTCTGTTAACCATTTTAAAGGTAGAGCTGTTGGTGCCTTTGGAAGATCATCAGTTTTTCTGCCCTGTTCTTGTATAATATGGATGGCTGGTGACCACTCATTAGAATAATACCTTCGAATATTTCTCTCAGAAACATGTGCTAGTTTATTATTTATTTCTGAGGTTGGAGGGATGTTAATCTGAGTATTCCATTGTTGTAACAGGTCTCGACCCCACAGGTTCATGGCTATGTTAGCCACATATGGTTTTAATCTGCCTCTCTGTCCTTCTGGGCCTATACATTCGAGCCATCTTGCACTCTGTTTAACTTGAGATAATGTTCCAATTCCTAACGGTTGAACATTTACCTCCTGAAGAGGCCAAGATGGATGCCAAAATTCTGGTGCAATTATGGTAACATCAGCACCTGTGTCTACCAGACCAGACAACAAAACACCATTTATTTTTATTGTTAATTGTGGTCTTTGTTCATTTATAGAAGTTTGCCAAAAAATTTTCTTTATGGTCTCTCCTGAATTTTCTGTTCTCTCTGTCTCAGATGTTCCATTACTCTGAGTAGCCTGGTTTATTCCAATAGGCATTTGGTCATTTAACTGCTCTGAGTAGGGGTCTCTTCTACAATTGCATGAAAAGTCTGAACTGGATTCACTGTAGGTGCCGCCTGAGGCCCCTCTGGGAGTTTCCCAAAGACTGAGGCAAAGTATTACCTTGTCTGTCCCTTGTTGATCTATATTCATTGGTCCAATGTCTTCCCTTACCACACCTTCTACATACTCCTGAAGGAAGGGGCGTTCTGTTGCCATTGTTCCTTGAAGAAACATTGTTTCTAGAAGTGCCCTGTTTACAGTCCCTTTTCAAATGTCCTTGCTTTCCACATCCAAAACATCTAACATTCCTCAAACCTCTTGAAATTGCTTCTCCTACCCACATATTATCATGATCATGAGCCTCAACATTTACCGTGTCTCTAATCCAATCTTCCAAGGGTGCAGATCTCACCTTTAACGGCCTGATTATTCTCTTGAATGCTTCATTTGCATTCTCAAAAGCCAAAGATTCAATTATTATCTGGCTAGCTTTTGAATTTGGGACCATTCTCTTTACTGCTGAAGTCAGTCTTTGTAAGAAATCTGTGAAAGACTCTTTTGGGCCCTGTATAACCTTTGTAAATGACTCAGTTTTCTTCCCTGGTTCCTCAACTCTGTCCCATGCATTCAAGGCTGCCATTCGACATAGAATTAGAGTTTGCATATCATATAAACATTGTGTTTGTACTGCAGCATATTGGCCTTCTCCAACAAGCTGATCCTGGAAGATTTGTATACCTCTATCACTACATTGTTTTGCTATGTTTTTAGCTTCCTGTTTGAACCACATTTGCCACTGGAGCTGCTGTCCGGGTTCCAGAACCGCCTGTGCCAGCTCCCGCCAGTCCTGTGGTATAATTCTATTATAAGTTGACCAGGGGTTTAACATTTGTTTTACATATGGAGAATGCATGCCATAAGATACTATTGCCTCCTTAAACCTTCGTAAGTCTAACATTTCAACTGGAGTCCAAATATTTTGTGTAGTCATTTGACCAGGCTGCTGTTGTATGGTTACCGGACAAATTAAGGGTGATTGTGTGAAAACAGGCTTTCTTTCTGTAACCTTATAATCCAATCCTGAAACAACTTCACTGTTATTTTCTTCTGTCTGAATCTGAATTTCTCTATAATTCATTTTAACAGGTTTTTCTGAAATTTTTATCCTGGCACTTAAGTTGACCATCTTTTTAAATAGTAAAATAAGCATAAGAAGATTAATAATGTACATAATTCGATCAACATTAATCTTCTCATATAGTTGTTCCATTACCATACTGCCTAAAATTTCAAACAAAGCCCAATTTTCTTCCAATGTACACATAAAACCCATCTTTTCTTAATGTGGAAAAAAAATCTCCTTTAAATAGTTTCCTTTAAAATGTCTTATATAAATAGAGCATGAGACTCTTAATCTCAGGGTCGTGGGTTCGGGCCCCACGTTGGGCGCCAATTGTAGATGTATCCTGCTTGTTAAATAAGAAACACAGAGCCAGTTGCAGAGTTAAAAACCACGAGGTCAGAGCCAAAGCGGAAAACCTTACCCTTCACTGCTTCTGTGGTTCCTCCTCTCCGCAAGAGACCTACTTCTGTGCGTCCTGTCTATTTAAAGACTTCCTGTTCTCCTCCCTCATTGGTTGTAAACCCAGCCACATGACCTCCTCATCACTGCCTGTTTGTACAGACCTCCAGGTCTTCTATGGTTGGTATTGAAATTAAAGGCGTGTGTCTGCTATGCTGGCTATGTCCTTGAACACACAGAGAACCGCCTAGCTCTGCCTCCCAAGTGCTGGGATTAAGGGCGTGCCCCACTACTGCTCGGCTTCTGCTCTGGCTTGCTCTGACCTCAAGGCAACTTTATTGACATACAAAGAAAATCACATTTCAATACAAATAAAATATCACTATACTTGACTTTGAAGGATTTAATAATTTCCTACACTGTTTCATTCATCCTTTCCTCTACTTATTTTGGGATTTATTCATTTCCTCCTTGTGGTCCTTAACTATTTCTAAGGAGTTGGTTTTAAGGTCTTTTTTATTCTACTTCAGCTATGTTGGAATAGTTAGGGCTTGCTGTAGTAAGATAGCTGGCATTGCTAGTGACATAGTACCTCAGCTGTTGTTGATTGTATACTTACACTTGTGTCTAGGCTTCTAAGTTTGTGGTGAATATAAGCCTAGATGCTTATTTATAAGTTCTTATTGGGATGTGTTTTGTTCCTGTTTCTGTTTTTCCCTCCTTTGTGGCCTGAGGTTCTTCAAGGCATCTCCACTTAATTTGGAGGGAAAACTTCTAGTGGTGGGATTGTGCTCTGGCCCATCAGGGGGCTCTACCCAGGTTGGAGCTGACACACTTTGATGCACAGGGATTTGTGATTGTGGATAGAGTGGGACACCACAATGTGATGTAGTATAGAAGTGGGCCTCCAATGTGGATATCTTATACTTCTGCATGTTCTTCATTTGAGCAGAGAATCACTCTCAGAATCACTTGGGGCATTGTGGTCTGGAGAGTTATGGATTGGTAATAGCATTTGGGGGACAAAAACAGTGGAAGTCGTTCAAGGATAGGTGGCCTACCTAGAATTCTGGTGGCCATTGTTGACTCTGGTAGAGATGGGAATCCCTGCCCCATTTGGTAGTTGGAATAATGTAGAAACAGGTATGGAAAATGGGATAGACTAGGCTGTTAGTAAGAGAGAGACTTGGAGAGTTCCACATGCAAGTGGCCTACATAGACTTGTTGGTGGACATGTTACAGGGTAGAGACTTGATTGACAAGTATATGTTTGGGTTGAATAATTGACTTGCTCTGTCACGGGTGCCTTATCTGTGATGAACAGTCATTTCTTCATCTTCGAGGAAACCACAATTGTCAAAGCACATGTGACAACTGTGCAACTTTTCTGAACAGTCAATTACAAAAAGTAAGTAAATATTAAAAGTGAAAGTACTCAGATGCTTCTCACACTGTTACACAAGTTGCATCTTGAGATTATGTTACAACCTCTGTTATAAACACACATCAAGGTTACTTTGCACCAATTTTCTTTTAAATCATGCATGGTAATAGACTAACTGCAGATCACTACCTTTCCCTCCATTCCAACCAATCCAATCTACCTTTCCCTCCATTCTGACAAATACAATCACAGAATCCCTGCCCCAGATCAGTAACAGGGTACAGTTGGGCACTCAATTCTCTACCAATGACCCTGTTGCCAAAATGTAACATAGAAATCCTCCCTTCCTAACTTTCCTCCTATCATTCATTGTTTTAACACAGCCCCAAGTTTGAGGAGACATTGCCTGCATAATTTTGGTTCATTCTAGGAAGGGAAGCATAACACCTAACTGCAAATGTTCACCTCTCCTTCAGTTCCTTAAAAAACCAATGCCATGTCATATACCAAGTTCTGCTGCAGGTCACCTGCTTCAGCTAGCCACATCAAGTTCTCCAGTGATTCACACAGATCCTACTCCATACTCTATGCTTTTTTCATAGTCATGCAATCTTGGCAACTATACCTAGGGAAAACTCAGAAAATCATGGCCAGTAAGGCAGATTGGCTATATACAGATATTCACCTCTTCTTCCATTCTTCCCATTCTAATCACACATGACCATCCTCAGTTTTATAACAGACTTTCTTCCCTGTCCTTTCCTGACTCTCTAATGTATTCCTAGGGGTCTAAGAGATACTGGAGGACAAACCTAATTTCCTTGATTCAAAGGAACCAACCCATCCCATAACCCTACATGGTCCTTCTTCATTAATCAGTTTCAGCTCCCAAAATATAAAAATATATTTTACATGGAAACCTCAGTGAACAGGCCTCTCAGAACAGCAGAAATTTTTCTACCAAGCAACATACAGCCACCAAAATAAGTTACAAAATCAAAGTAACAGAAAAACATACATCTCTGGTGCATGAACAGGCTTTTTGGAGCCTAATACTTATGATGGCATACCTTGCACATGCTCATTAATATCTATTAATAGTAATGGTCTCAAATCCCTTATAAAAAGCCTCAGTATAATACAATGGTCATGAATATATGACCCATCTGTTTATAGCATCCAACAAAGACTCCTCCATGTCAAAGACAGATATTAGCTCAGTTTAGGAGGTTGGAAAAAGATATTCCTAGAAAATGAAGCAAAAAACATGTTTGTTTATTCACTTCAAAATATAAAAAATAGTATTCAAATAAGACCTAATCTGAAGAAATAGAGGAGGATGCTATAGACTCATCAGAGTAAATACCTATGAAGATGACATTTCAATTTTTAACATATATACCCTTAAAACGAGGGTATTTATGTTTGCAAAGTAATTGCTACTATAGTTTCACATATTGATCCTCACACAATTTTAGTGGGAGATTTCAATAACCTACTTGCACCAATGGCCAGGTTAGGCTCATAAAATAATGGAGCTAACAGATTTTGTAAACCAAATAGAAATAACAGATATTTACAGAACATTTCACACAAACAAAAAAATATAAAGTCTATTTTGCACCTTAGAGATCTTTCTTCAAAATTGCCCATATACTTAGACATATAGCAAGTCACAGTACATACAAGAACATTAAAAAAAAAAAACCTCACTGCAATCTGTCAGATCATTGTGGATTAAAGCTACATATATATATATAAAACAACAGCATCAGCTAGAAGCTTGCAATAGCATGGAAATTGAAAAATTCTGTAATGAATGAAAAATGGATCAAAATAGAAATGAAAAATTTAAGAATTCTAGAATTCAATGAAGCTGAACACACAGCATATCCAAACATATTGGACATAATGTTAGACTTTGTAAGGGGCAAGTTTATGTCATTAAGTGCCTACATAAGAAAAGATGTATTTTCCCATTAGTTATTTAACAATACACTAGAAAGCTCTAGTACATAAACAAATAATGACACCGAAGTGTAGTAGAAAGAAAGTCATAATCATACTTAGAAATGAAACCAGTAAAATATAATCAATGAGAATAATACAAAAAGAATCTACAGAAAGTGAAAAATCAGTATGGTCAATACATATTCAAAAATATGTAAAATGAGGAGAGTTTATATTCAAATTAACAAAATCAGAAATGTAAGTGGAGGGGGCTTAACCACAGACAATGAGAAAATCCAGATAATCATATGGACATACTTTAAAAATCTGTACACCGCCAAAGAGCAAATTCAAATAAATGGATAATTTCCTCAATGCATTCATATAAACAATTTGCACAGGACTTAAAGAACTATTGAAATAGAAGCAGCCATTAATATTCTCGTAATCAAAAAAGGCTGAGCCAAATAATTTTAGTAGAAAATTCTTCCAGACTTTCAAAATTAGAAATGCTAATACTCCTAAATCATCCCAAAAGCCAGAGAGGAAGGAACATTGCACAATTAATCTTATGAGTCCAACATCACAGTGAAAGTCAAATCATATTAAGACATTAACAACTAAAAGGAATTACATACTAATTTACCTTATATACTTTGATACAAAAATAATGTACTAGTGTAAGAATACATAAAAATATTTACTATTATATTTAGCAGGCTCCTTCCCCGAGCTTCCAGGATGTTCCAATATATGAAAATCATTAAGTGTATTTCACAAAACGAAAAAAAAAAACAGAGGTTCATTGCATCAGCTGAAGATAAGACCTTTGACAAAATCCAACACCCTTCATGACAAAAATCCTGGAAAAATTAGGGATACAAGGGATATACCTCTACACAACGATGGTAGTTTACAGCAAGCCTGTAGCCTACATCAACTTAAATGGAATGAAACTAAAGGAATTCCCATTAAAATCAGAAAGATGACAAAGTTGCCCAATCTCTACATACTTGTTAAAAATAGTATTTGAAGTCTTACCTAGAACTACAGGAAAGTTGAGTGAGATTAGGGGAAAAATTCAAATAGAAGTATTAAAGTAATTATTTGCTAATGCTATGAAACAATATGTAAATGACCGCCAAAATAACCCCAGTTATTATTCAGACAATAGAGTTAGACAAAATATTCAGCTTACAGAATGGGGAAAAGGTTTTATCAACTACACACCTGACAGAAGCTATTGTCCAAAGTATAGAAAGAACCCTACAAAAATTCCCAGGTAACCAACAAGCCATGCCTGCCAGATATCAAGTTATAATACCCGCAGTCCTCATTTTCTCCTTCTTTCCCTCAGACCCAACCACCAAATTCTTGTCATAAGTTTTGCAACAGATGTCATGTGGCAGTCTTCACAGGCCCACTGTTGCCATTTTCTGTGAATCCCACAGATCTTCCCAGTCTTTATACCATTTACATTTTTAAAATTACCATTACATTGCTTTTTACCAGTGATTGCTGGATCAGAGCACCCAAATACAGCAGGAATATATTGCTTAACCAAAGTCCACTCCTCCCCAAATATCAGAAATGTTTCCCATAAATCTTTCCTCCCATACTTCCCCCATATCCAATCTCCCCAACTCAGCCTAAGATCTGCAGCAGAACCACCTATCATCTTTGTACCCTCATTTGTTGCTTTTTATCAGCACCAACTATATGTGGCATCCCCACTTTTTATTTTTTTTAATGTTTTTTTTCAAATGTACAGTAAAATATAAAAGAGAACAATAGTCCAGTGTGGCTCATCTCAAATACTATACAAGACATACCACACCCACAGAAAGACTTTGCCCATATATAACTACTTACTCAGCAGTCCATGTCCACTGAAATAGGCTCATCAGAACACTCTCACACTGGCCTGTCATGACCCAAAGCAAAGAGTTGCCAAATATATTCCTACTTTCTGTGTATTACAAATTCACTAAAAGAGGCTCATCATTCCATACTCATCTGAACACTCTCATAATGGCAGTACATGTTCTAGAATACAAACTAAATAGATTACTAGGAAAATGTTATAAGAAGGCCACATCTCACTTTCTATTTGCTTCTAAGATATTAAAAGAGTCTTTGCAGTCACTATTGGAGTGTAAAATGAGCAAAAAATGTAGGAAATGTGGATAAACCAGAAGAAATGCATCATGACAGCATATTGATCTGTGTGAACTCAGGATCATGGAGCAATATCATGTTTCAGAAATCAAATATTCAGCTTGTCTTTTCATTAATAATGATTTGTTGGGAGAAGAACTGATGTATCTTATGTTGTATATGAAATGAGGCATAGTAGTCTGGTATTCTCTTGGGATCTTGTTGAATTTTTAAAAATCAACATTTAGCATGTAAAAGAAGTGTGGTTTTATTAGGAGCTGGAAAGTTTTGGAGAAGCAGAATTCAGGACATATCTGGATGTGCCTTGATTACTGGATCTCAAGATAATGGAAGCACAGGATTTGGTAAATGTTCTGTACCTGCCATTGTTGTATAATGAGTAGAAATGTTCTAGATGAGTGGAAATAAATCTTCCTGAACTCACTTCCTTTTTATTAAGCAAGCAAATTTAATCACATGCACTGAAGATACCAGATGCAGAGAATTAATTAGTACTCTATATGACCATCAATATCAAAGCTAAAGTTGAAAAAATATAAATATTATAAATTTTGATATGAAATTCATATCTTAAGAAAAGATTAAAGAATCAAAATATAATGAAAGAATTGAGATCAGTGGCAATAGAATACTCCTTTAATGTTTATGTTTTCTTCTTTCCCATATCAGAAGATGGCTCTTTCTTCTGAAATGGTACAGAGATTTTGCATTTTCCTTTTGACAACATGCATAGAATTAGAGAAGGAGAGAGCCATTGTCCAATTCCAAAGCTAGCTTTAATTTTTAATTGAACTGGGACTACAAAAAACCATCTGTGTTAAATGTCATTAGAGAAGAGTAGAAACAAAGATTTGGGAAGACTTATGAAATTTTATATGTGACATACCAATAAGCCAATTTACTCTTTTTCTTGGGAACTTTTTGTAGATGATTTGTCCTTTTTCTTCAGATGTCTCATTTGTCCAGTGTTCTCCAGATTCTTTAGCCTTCATTCTCCTGAAAGACAAAAACAAAAACCCTTCTGCATGCCTAACTTTTGGGAGGTTTTCTTTTGTCAATTATAGTTGTTTAAAAGAAAAACATTTCTAGTGGTGTGGTTAGTTTAAATTGGATGGTCATGCTGGTTGATGAACTATCACCTTTTCTAATTATTGAACTATCACCTCTTGCAATTAAGAGTTCTCTCTTGTTCAAACTGAATCTTTATCAATTTTGATGGTATCTAGAGTGTATTTTTTCCTGTAGAAACAAAAGCAAAACCTTGTCCCCAACATCATACATATCCTGGTTTCCAATCTGAGGTCAGCACATCCTTAAAGTAAATAGGCTGATTTAATTCTGTAGTTTTTTTTTCTATTATCCCATGTCTTTCTGCAGCTGTTGTTCCTTTCTCATTAGCATTAAGAAAATTCAGTGTTAATAGAGCATTATGTAATCTATTTCTGTGTTTTTTGTTACCTCTTTCTCTTTATTTAGCATATACTTTAGAATTTGTTGTGACCTTCTGTGACTGCTTGGCTATGTAGGATCATGTGGTATACCTGGAATATGCTTTATATTGTAATAAGCAAAAAAACTGTTTTATTTTACCAGAGACATATGCTGGAGCATTGTTAGGTTTATTTGTGTAGGTATACCTGTGATGGTCGTAACTACTAGGAAATACTTGATTCCCGAATCAGACTTTTCAGAACTCAGAGCAGTTGCCCATTGAAATTCTGAGTAAGTATCAATAGTGTGATGTACCTATTTTAGTTTTCCAAATTCTGCAAAGTGAAACACATCCATCTCAAGATTTCATTCCTCTGAGTACCCTTTGGGTTACATCCTGCTGGTAGCAGAGTCTGATTGTAAAAAGAACAAGAAGAACATTTACTTAATTTTTCCTTGGCTTGTTGCCACATTATGGAAAAATCTCTTTTTTAAAACCTTTAATATTGACATGATTTTTTAATGAAATTCTGAGACCTCCAGCACATGTCCTATCAATAATTTATTAATCTTTCATTACCTTGTGCTAGAGGGTCTGGCAGACCCATATGGAATTGGATGTGAATTATATGTAAAGGATGCTTCTTTTTTCTGATTATATCTTGTAACTGAGTAAATAGTGAAGTTATTTCTGACTCATCAGGGATAAATTCTGGAGTCTCAATATGTAATAACATGCTTTAATCATACTCAGAGTCAGTAACTATGTTGAGAGTTTCTAAAAAAATCTATTAATATCAATAGAATAGCCCACAATTTTGATTCTTTTAAGGAACTATAAGGACTTTGAACCACTTTACTTAAATTTTCTGATTTGTAACCTCCATTTTCTTGTTTGTTTGCATCTGAGTAAATTATACTAGCTCCATAGATGGGTATTTCCCATACTATGTGAGGCAAAATCAAATCAGCTATCTTCATAAGTTTAATTTGATCACTTTTGGGATATTTAATCTTAATCTCTCCCCCAAAATATTGCAAGATCTTTACCAAGGTTCACTTTCTACCCATGATTTATCAATGTTCTTAAGTTAAAGGTAAGAATGTTTTTGCCAGAACTATTCCTGCTAATTGATGAACTCTCAATTTTCCTTTTAAAATCAAGTCAGAGATCTTTTCTACCTATGTTTGAAATTTTTTTACTCTGTATATTTGGTAGAAATATCTATTCCAATATGTCTTTCCATAGCATTAAAACTCCTGTAGGAGAATGCTCAGAGTGTAGAATAATCAAAATGCAATCAAGCATTGGATGCACAAGATCCACATTTTCTTCCTGTACTTTCTTTTCCACCAAGGCCAACTCTTTCTCAGCTTCAGCTGATAATTCTCTTGGACTACTTATGTTTTTGTCACCTTCTAATGTTTTGAAAAAATTACCCAGTTCATCATTTTTTTTCCTCAACAACAGTTCGTAGATGGGAATTATTTTTTGAAAGCCATGTAGAGTCCACAATTGATCTCTCCTAATTTGCACCTTTGTGGGTCTAAATTTTTGTAGACCGATTTTCTATCCTAAATAATTAATAGAATCTCATCTTTATATCTTTTCAAGAGCAATTTGTAATCCTCATCTAGGCAAAATTTTCTTTATTTCTTCAAATATTCTTTCTAAATTATCAGCATTTAAATTGGCTAGTAAAATTTTGTCCATGTTGTGATAAATTATAGACTTAGGAAAATATTTACATATTAGTTCCACTGGCTGTTGTACAAAATATTTCCATAGGGTTTGGCTATTCCACATTCTCTGTGGGAGAACCCACTATTGATTATCTTATAACTAGTTGAGAATTACTATAAGTAGGCACCATGAAGGAAAATCTTTCTCTGTCTTTTTCCTGTAAGGGTATCAAAAAGCAAGAGTCTTCTAAATTGATAACTACAAGAGTCCCCTTTAAGGTTACAGAGTAGGTAAAGGAATTCTAGATTGTAGAGAGCCCATTGGTTTAATTACTTTGTTAATTGCTCTTAGTCTGTTACCATTCTCCATTTACCAAATTTCTTTTTAAATAACAAATACAGGAGAATTTCAAGATCTGGTTGATTCTTCAATATGCCTAGCATATAACTGTTCTTGTATCAGCTCTGTTAAAGCCTGAAGTTTCTCTGTTGTTAACGGAGAATGTAGCTAAACATGTTGATCCATGCCTTTAATCCGAGGAACACAACCTTTAATCCCAGGGAGTAGGTGCAGAAAGAGAAAGGTATATAAGGTGTGAGGACCAGGAACTAAGTAAGTAAAGCATGTAGTTAGTTAAGCATTTTGTTAGTTAAGCATTTGGCTGGAAAAGCATTCAGGCTTTGGAGCAACACAGTTCAGCTGAGATTCAAGTGGAGGAGGACTGAGAAGCTTCCAGCCTGAGGAAACAGGATCACCTGAGGAACTAGCAAGGTGAGAAAACTGTGGCTTGTTCTGCTTCTCTGATTGTCCAGCATTCTCCCCAAAAACTGGCCTCAGGTTTGATTTCATTAATAAGACCTTTTAAGATTCCTGTTACACCAAATGTAACTGAATTCCTAAGCAGTTGTACTAAATATAAAACATGGAGCCAAATATAGTGGTGAAAGTCTGAGACATCAGGCAAATAGGGAGGACCACATGCTAACCTTACCTCACCATACCACAGCTTCCAAACTGTGTGCTACTTCCTGTCTGTCTCTGCCTTTATTGCCTTGCTGTTCTGCCCTCTCATTGGCTCTTAGCCTTGTTACCGCACTTCCTGGTCACTGCCTCTCTGTTCAGGCCTCCAGATCTCTATGGTTGCTACTGGGATTAAAGGCATGTGTCACCATGTTGGCTCTGTTTCCTAGTATGGCCTTGAACATAGAGAGACCCTGCCTGCCAAGTGATCAAATAAAGGCATGTGCTACCACTGCCTGACTTTCCTGATTGCTTAAATGGCTTGCTTAATATTTCCTCTGATCTGCAGGCAAACTTTATTTATTAACATACAAATAAAATATTACCACATTTCACCACATCTAGCTTACTAGGCAATTCACCTTCACAGCACTGGACAGTTGTTTCAGTATTTGGGGCTGCTTGAGAATACCATCCATTTCAGGAAGCTCCTTCTATTTACTACAAAGGATTACCTTTAGATCTTTGTCCATAATAAATATTGTACCTTCTTACAGAATACCAACTGAAAACATCAAGTTTCCATTGGCCTTAACTTTTTCCATGGATGAAGTCAATAGGAACCCTGACCTTTTGCCAAATATGTCATTAGTATTTCAGTGGCCCAAAGGTGGTTGTAGGACTGTGTCAAAATTATACAGTTTCATGCCGTTATCTGAAGAAAATCAATATAAACCTCCTAATTATGAATGTAATGAAGAGATTATGTGTTTAATGCTGCTGACAGGACCAAACTGGGAAACATCTGTGATGATTGGGACATTGATGGAGCCCTACAGATCTCAACAGGTGAGATGTTTGGGTGTGGGTTTGCAAGAAATTGTGACTCTGTTGGTACAATACCAAGATGCTAAGAAGAGTGAGTGGAATGATTGTGAAACAGTGTGGTTCAAGAGCAATATTCAGAGACATGATATGGATTTCCTTCCTTTTTTGAAGTTGGATTTAATCGATATCTACAGAACATTCCACCCAAACAAAAAAGAATATACCTTCTTCTCAGCACCCCATTGAACCTTCTCTATAATCGACCACATACTTGGCCACAAAGCAAATCTCAACAGTTACAAAAAAATTGGAATAACCTGTGTTCTATCAGACAACCATGGTTTAAAGTTAGATTTCAACAACAGAAAAAACTACAAAAATCCTATAATCTCATGGAAACTGAATAATACTCGACTGAATCACCTAAGGAAGAAATAAGGAAAGAAATTAAAGACTTCCAAGAGGACAATGAAAATGAATACACCACATACCCAAACTTATGGGATACTATGAAAGCAGTGCTAAGAGGGATAGGCAATAGGAATTATAACTAAAGCTATTACATTCCTAAATGTAGTCACCCAGGTCTATTCCCTTATTATGCCACTTCCTCCTCCTGAGGCTGACTATCATGGGAATGTTATCAAAGTATTGAAGTCCAGCTTCCAAAAACTCTATTGGTTGTACCTGTCTTAATTAAACTGTTCCATAAAAGTTAAACAATTTGTCCTAACCTGGTTTTCCCTTTCATTTTATAAGCTGACATCTTCTAAGATGCCACATCTGTATCCTCTCCATCCACAGCAGTTCTGTGTCTTTATGGCCAAAAACCTCTTCCCCTCTCGCTTGTTGCTTTCATCTTCTCCTTCATTCTCTATCTCCTGTTTTTGTCTCCTAATCCTGGCCTACTGTTCTCTGGGTCAAATTAATCTACTTTGTATTGAGAACTTGGTCTTGGCATGTCATTTGTGAATTCTAAGTGCCCCTACATAGTAAGTTTGGTATTTTTTCTATGCCATTGATTTTGGGGTAGTAAATTCAAACTAGAAAACATATCACAGAAAGTGTCCCAATAGAAGAAAGAGTTCCCAACTATTACCAGGAAAGCATTCATAAAACAGACAGAAACACCAGGAGGCACTACAACCACGGGATTAGATAATCTAAAGTTACCACTGTACAAAATAATGGTTATTGAGTTTATACTTTGTCAATTCACCAGTTTAGGTCATGTACTGAAAATATCTGTGCTTTCTGATAACATAACAAATGGCATCATCAATGGAAACATTTTATCCTGCAATGTCCCTCAACTCCGTCCTCTGAAACAAATGCAGATAGTGCAATGTTTCCTCTACACACTAAAGTGAAATTTCTGGTGAATAAATGGCTAAGGCTGCAATAATCATACTATTCTTTCTCCACCAGATGTGGAAAAGTGTGTGAGGTGTCCAGAGGTGCAGTATGCCAACAGAGAGCACAACCAGTGCATTCACAAAGCTGTGATCTTTCTGAACTCCAAAGATCCCTTGGGGATGACTCTTGCCTCAATGGCATTATGCTTCTCTGCATTCGCAGTTCTTGTCCTTGGGGTCTTTGTCAAGCACCATGACACTCCCATTGTGAAGGCCAACAACCGGAATCTTAGTTACATATTGCTCATCTCACTCATGTTTTGTTTCTTGTGCTCCTTGCTCTTCATTGGCCAGCCCAACTCAGCTACCTGCATCTTGCAACAAATCACATTTGGACTTGTATTCACTGTGGCTGTTTCCACTGTGTTGGCCAAAACAGTGACTGTGCTTTTGGCTTTCATAGTCACAGCTCCTGGAAGAAGGATGAGGTTCTTCATGGTTTCAAGGACACCCAACTATATCATTGTCATATTCACCCTCATCCAAGTCATTCTCTGTGCAATCTGGCTGCTAGTTTCTCCCCCCCCCCCGCCTTTATTGACACTGATGCACACTCTGAGCATGGCCAAATCATCATTGTGTGCAACAAAGGCTCAGTTACTGCATTCTACTGTGTGTTGAGGTACCATGGCTTCCTTGCCTTAGGGAGCTTCATTGTGGCTTTCTTTGCCAGGAATCTCCCTGACAAATTCAATGAAGCCAAATTTCTGACCTTCAGCATGTTAGTGTTCTGCAGTGTTTGGGTCACTTTTCTCCCTGTCTACCATGACACCAAGGGCAAGGTCATGGTGGTAGTGGAGGTCTTCTCCATTTTGTCCTCAAGTGCAGGTCTGCTGGAATGCATCTTTATTCCCAAGTGCTACATAATTTTGTTTCGACCTGAGAGAAATTCTCTTCCAAAGTTAAGGGAGAAAATATCTTACTGAACACTCATTTCATAAATTGTTACTAACAACTGTAGTGATGGTACAGAGACACCTGTTGTGATTCATCCCAAGATGTATGCGTCAGCTAGTGATTCTCTTTGTTTCTTCTAATGATAATGCTCAGCAAAATCATGTATAGTACTTTATTGTACATTTTGGTCTATAATCTTCAACTCGGACACTTATTGTATAAGACTTGGTTCTTGGATGATAGTACATAGGGATGTGTTGTTATATTTCTCTAATTTTAAGTAATATTGAAATAACTCTAAATAATTCTTTTAATCACTGAATTACTGTGTGCCTTTTAATGTAAGAGAAAGTTTGTAGCAGAGGGAATGAATGTTTTCAGATGATGAATCTAATTTAATTTTTGTGGAAGTGGAAAGTGAATCCTGTTGCACCTGGAGGTTTGAGGAGTAAAACTTAGCAGAAAGAAAGATGTTTTCTTAAATAGATAGAAAGAATATTGTGAAATATGGTAAGATGTCTCAGCATATAAAATCATATATAGCTTTTTCAGGGAAGATGAGTTCACTATCAAATCCACTCATTTTACAATTCATAGCCATCTCTATCAATAGTGCAAATGGATGCCTTTTCTGTCTTTCAAGATCAGCTAAACACAGATATGCACATAAGAGCACACTCAAAAAGCACAAATACACTTATTGAAATTAAATGAATTTTTGTTTTTCAAGACAGGGTGTCTCTGTGTAGTATTGAGCCTTTCCTGGAACTCACTTTGGAGACCAGGCTTGCCTTGAACTCACAAAGATCTGCCTCCCTCTGCCTCCCGAGTGCTGGCATTAAAGGCTTGTGCCACCACCGCGAGGCAAAATTAAATGAAATTTTTAAAGTGAAGTTTACATAGTAGTGCAATGGAACTACTTTTTTTCCATTCATTGAAATAGATTTTCATTCACATAACATCCCCTGATTATGGTTCTCCTCCAAGCCTCTTCAAGTTCCTCCAAGATCCTCCCACATCACTTTCTGTCTGAATCCACCCCATTTCTATCTCTCATTGGAAAACATTCAGGTTTCTATGGGATAATAATAAAAAAATAAACTAAAGAAAATATAACTCATTGTAATTGGTCAAAATTGGCAAACATAAGGAAAATAACTAAAGAGAAGTCATTAGAATTAAACACATGTGTTCCCACATTCAGGAATCACAAAAAAATTCTTACCTTGAACCCATAATATACATGCAAGCAATGTGTAGGTTAAAATGTGAGTAGAAATATACATCATGACAAACCTAAAAAGTGAGGAAAAGGGGGAACTCTGACACAATACTATGAGACATGACCCCCACAAATTAGGTTTACTGAATTTTGTGCTCCCTTCTATTTCTGGACATGCTGTCCACACTTAAAAGTAGTTTGATTCCTTATTGAGACACCTTTGAAGGAAAGTAAATTTTCATTAGCTGATGGTTGTCAATTGGAGATTGCTTCTGGTTTAGAGATGAGTCTTGTGATCACTTCTTTCAAGTGGGACACCAACTGGGAAAACCCAGTATGCACTGTTCCTCATTCCTCAGAGTCTATGATTTCTTTCATTTATCAATCCTGTTTATTAAGAGGGTATTTTTTTTGGTGTCCTCTGTAATGGTATTTGCTCCATGAATGAACTTGGGCTATACATCTCAAAGGAGGCTGTGCTTCTTAATATGTAACCTCTTAAAAGGAAAGGGAGAGGGGTCACATTCTTCTCCTTACTTGCTTGATCCATTGGCCAGGTGCATTTGCTCACTTATAGAACAGAAGATGACTTACTCATGTCTGATTTGGTGAGTGTATTTTTAAATTTAAATCTTAATAAATCCATATTACACCTTTTTTTAAAAAATTGAATAAGATTTGTTTTTATTCATAGATGTATAATGATGTCATTACCAAAATTTATTACATAACACACCATCCCATTAGAGAGGTTTAGTGAATCATACATTTGAAGACCTTTGCATGCCTGGTACATGGTACACATTAAATGCTTGCAGCTGTGGTGACCCATACTCTCATCTTTACTGAAAACATAGTCTGAATTCACAACTAAGTACAAATCCTCTAGCTTTATTTTATTTTGGGGCCATCACATGTCCTTCTGGGGCTCTTTGTAATGCACTCAATGAGATGTCCTTTGTTGACTTGTAGAGCTGGTTTTCCTGTAGCACCTGCCCCAGCTGTCTGCCCAATCTGCATTTTATACCAGGAAGGGGAAAGCTAAGGGATGATTTGACTGAAGTCTTGAAGAGTTTAATATCAGCCACAATATCCATGTGATTCCAGTGTAAAATAATGATGATCATTAAGTTGGACCTCTTCAGATGAATAGGTAAGACTTGTTGATTTGAAATATAGATGGACAAGGATGGCATTAGTATTCTACTTGATAATACAGTGCCCCAGGACCTGTATGTTTTTTCCTCCTAAAGTTACCATTTGAAACTCACAGCAAGGGATATATGAAGCAGCTGAGAGTGATGGCAGCCTCTGAGGACAAACAGGCCATGGAGTAACAAAGGGAGAAGTATTTGTTCACACACTGCTCTGCAGGACCATTCTAAACTGGGGCCTTTTGAAGGTCTTGCCAAATGTATTATTTTTCTTTCTTTATTATTATGTGTTTTAAATTTTATACATCAGCCATTGGTTCCCCCATCCTCCCTCCTCCTGCCCCACCTACACCTACCCCCCAGCCACTCCCCTCCATTCCCATGTACTCCAGGACCAAGGCACCCCTGGGGACTCTTTTAAACCTGGTGGATTCAGTACAGGCAGGTCCAGTCCCCTCCTTCCAGGCTGAGCAAAGTGTCCCTGTGTAAGCCCAAGGTTCCAAACAGCCAGCTCATGCACTAAGGATAGATCCTGGACCCACAGACTGGGTGCCTCCCAAGCAGATCAAGCTATTCAATTGTCTCACTTATCCAGAGGGCCTGATCCAGCTGTGGGCTCCACAGCCTTTTGTTCATAATTCATGTGCTTCCATTTGTTTGGCAATTTGTCCCTGTGCTTTTTGCAATCGTGGATTCAACAATTCACGCTCTTGCAGACCTTCCTCTTTCTGGACAGTTGGACACCTGGAGCTCCACCTGGGGCCTGGCTGAGGATTTCTGCATCCACTTCCATCAGTTATTGGATGAGAGTTCCAGCACGACAGTTAGGGTGTTTAGTCATCTGATCAGCGGACTAGGTCAGATCAGGCTTTCTCTTGACGATTGCCAGCAGTCTACAGAGGATGTGTCATTGTGGATATTTGGGGACCTCTCAATCACTCTGCCTATTCCCGTTCTCACATGGACTTTATTTATCAGGGTCTGTTATTCCTCGTTCTCCCTTTCTGTTCTTGATCCAGCTGGGATATCCTATTCCCCTAAGCTTCCTTTCCCTCAAATCTTGCCCTTCATTACTCCCACTGTCATCCAGGTTGTTCATGTAGATCTCATCCATTTCTCTGTCATTGGGTGATCGTTGGGTCTTTCCTACAGTCCCATTTTCTAGGTAGCCTCCCTGGAGTTGTGTAGCAGTCTAGTCATCTTTGTTTTACATCGAGTATCCTCCTATGAGTGAGTACATACCGTGTTTGTCCTTCTGAGTCTGAGTTACCTCACTCAGGATGATTTTTTCTAGATCCATCCATTTGCCTGCAAACCTCATGATGTCAATGTTTTTCTCTGCTGAGTAGTACTCTATTGTGTATATGTACCATATTTTCTTTATCCATTCTTCAGTTGAAGGGCATCTAGGTTGTTTCCAGGTTCTGGCTATTACAAACAAAGCTGATATGAACATAGCTGAACAAATGCCCTTGTGGTATGATTGAGCATTCCTTGGGTATATGCCCAAGAGTGCTATAGCTGGGTCTTGGGCGAGATGGATTCCCAAATTTCTAAGGAAGCCTGATATTGATTTCCAAAGTGGCTGTACAAGCTTGTATTCCCACCAGCAGTGAAGGAGAGTTCCTTTTGCTCCACATCTTCTCCAGCATAAGCTGTCTTCTGTGCTTTTGATCTTAGCCATTCTGACAGGTGTAAGGCATTATCTCAGAGTCATTTTGATTTGCATTTGCCGGATAATTAGGGATGTTGAGCAATTCCTTAAATGTCTTTCAGCCATTTGAACTTCTTCTGTGGAGAATTCTCTGTTTAATTCTATAACCCATTTCTTAATTGTACTGTTGGGCCTTTTGATGTCTAATTTCTTGAGTTCTTTATATATTCTGGATATCAGCCCTCTGTCAGATGTGGGGTTGGTGAAGATCTTTTCCCATTCTGTAGGCTGTCACTTTGTCAGGTTGACTGTGTCCTTTACTCTACAAAAGCTTCTCAGTTTCACCTGGTCCCATTGATTGATTGTTTCTCTCAATGTCTGTGCTACTGGTGTTTTATTTAGAAACTGATCTCCAGTGCCAATGTGTTCAAGAGTACTTCCTACTTTCTCTCCTATCCAATTCAGAGTAGCTGGATTTATGTTGAGATCTTTGATCCACGTGGACTTAAGTTTTGTGCATGGTGACAGATATGGATCTATTTGCAGCCTTCTACACATTGACATCCAGTTATGGCAGCACCATTTGTTGAAGATGCTTTCTTTTTTCCAGTGTACATTTTTGGCTTATGTGTCAAAAGTCATATATTCATAGTTGTGCTGGTTACTGTCAGGGTCTTCAATTCGATTGCATTGGTCCACATGTCAGTTTTTGTGCCAGTACAACGCTGTATTTATTACAGTAGCTCTATAGTAGAGCTTGAGGTCGGGGATTGTGATGCCTCCAGAGGTTGTTTTATTGTACAGGATTCTTTTGGTTATCCTGGGTTTTTTGTTTTTCCATATGAAGTTGAGTATTATTCTATTCATATCTGTAAAGAATTGTGTTGGTATTTTGATGGGAATTGCGTTGAATCTGTAGATAGCTTTTGGTAATATCGCCATTTTTACTATGATAATCCTGCCTATCCATACTGTTTTCGTATCTGTTCTGTTAGTCTGTGTCTTTTTATAGGTGAATTAAGTCCATTGATATTAAGGGATATTAATGACCAGTGGTTGTTCATTCCTGTTGTTATTTTTATTTTTGGTGGTAGTGTTTATGTACTTCTCTTCTTTGGGGTTTATTGCTGTGGTCTTATCTATTGCCTGTGTTTTCATGGGTGTACCTGCCTTCCTTAGGTTGGAACTTTCCTTCTAGTGCTTTCTGTAGGTCTGGGTTTGTGGATAAGTATTGTTTAAATCTGGTGTTGTCTTGGAATCTCTTGTTCACTCCATCTATGATGATTGAAAGTTTTTCTGGGTATATTAGTCTAGGCTGGCATCCATGGTCTCTTAGTGTCTGCATTATATCTGTCCAGGTCCTTCTGGATTTCCAAGTCTCCACTGACAAATCAGTGTTATTCTGATGGGTTTGCCTTTATAAGTCACTTGGCCTTTTTCCTTCGCTGCCCTTAATAATCTTTCTTTATTCTGTACGTTTAGTTGTTTGATTATTATGTGGCAAGGGGACTTTTTTGGGGGTCTAGTATGTTTGGTGTTTTATAGGCTTTTTGTATCTTCATTGGTATTTCCTTCTTTATGTTGGGAAAGTTTTCTTCTATGATCTTGTTAAATATATTTCCTGTGCCTTTGAGTTGGTATCCTTCTCCTTCCTTTATCCCTATTATTCATTGGTTTGGTATTTTCATGGTGTTCCAAATTTCTTGGACATTTTGGGTCATGATTTTGTTGGTTTTAGTGTTTTCTTTGACCGATGAATCTATTTCTTCTACCGTATCTTCAACACCAGAGATCTTCTCTTCCATCTCTTGCATTCTGTTGGTTATACTTGACTCTGAAGTTCCTGTTTGTTTACTCAGATTTTCTATTTCCAACATTCCTTCTGCTAGTGTCTTCTTCAGTTTTTCTATTCCCCTCTTCAGGTCTTGGATTGTCTCCCTTTCTTTTTCATGATTTTCATTCAAATATTTATTGTTTTCTTCTGCTTTAATTGTCCTTTCCTCTAGTTTTTTTATAGTGTTCTTCCCATTTTTGTTTGTCTGTTCCTCTACTTTATTTTTGATTTCTTCTATATAGGGCTCTAGCCTCTTTATGATGTTACTTATAAGGTTGTTTTCTTCTTCTTCTTCCATTCCATGATGTTCAGGTCTAGCTGTTGGAGAAGGGCTAGGTTCTGGTGATGCTGTATTGCTCTTTATTTTGTTGTGTGTACTTCTGCCTTGATGTCTGCCCATCTCCTCGGGGGTTGTTCTTGTTCTTATCAGTGTACTTGGTTCAGACAGAGCTGACACATTTAGACACCAATTTAAATAGATGTGATCCAACTTCACTTTATCATGAAATGACCAGTTAGGGCTCTGTCTCCTCTATTGTTCAGAGAATTTATTTAGATTCCCTTCATACATGTATGTTATTTATGAATCTTCCACTCTA
The DNA here is from genome assembly GCF_903995425.1 of Onychomys torridus. NCBI lineage: Eukaryota > Metazoa > Chordata > Mammalia > Rodentia > Cricetidae > Onychomys > Onychomys torridus. The sequence goes on from NC_050459.1 coordinate 48,115,871, forward strand.
TTATGTTTACATAGTACGCATCAAATGTCCTTTAATTTTAGACATCTCTCCACCCATTTCTCACTCCTCCTTCCTCCTAGTCTCCTCCCTACCTGATCTTCAAAGTAGTTTTATTTGCAGTTCCATGGTGGCTAAAGATGTTGTACATTCTCAAGTGTTGCTCTTCCATGTGTGTTTCATCTTCTTAGAACTCTTAGTTTGCATTTTTTCAAAATTGAGCTAAATTTTTTCTTGTTCAGATTTTCCATTCCTTTACTTAACAGATATACTAGTCCTTTATTCCCAGGTTCCCAAAATTACTTGTTTAACTGCTGTGTCTTTTCCATGGGTGTGTTTTAAACTTATGTCAAAGATACATTGGCTAGAGCTGTGCACTGTAATTATGGATTTTCTTATCCATTGAAATATTTGTATAGCATAGTATCAGTATATTATGGTCTTCTGTAACTATAGTACTATATTGCAGTGGAACATAATTATTATGATAACTCAAACATTGTTATTTTTTTCTCCATTTCTTGATCCATCCAGAGTCTGTATTTCTATTTGAATTTTATAATATTTTTTCATGGTTCTGATTTTTCTTTATGAGATGGAATTTTGATGTATATTGTGCAGAATATTAGCATACTGTTCATAGAATGAGCATGTATTTTTTAAACATTATTAATTATATCAATCCAGAAACATGCAGGATAGTTTCCATCTTACATTTTTGGTCAGTTTCTGTCCTCAGTGTTATAAAATGTCCACCATGAATATCTCTAACTTCCTTGGTGTCATTTATTCCTAAGTATTTCATGTTTCAGAGGTTAGTGTAATGGAGTTCTTTACTTGATATTTTCCTCAGTCTGTAATGAAGCTATTGGTGTCCAGCCCCCCTCAAGAGCCTTCACCCAGTGTTCCAGAAGAGATACTACTGGTGGTGGATTTATCTGAGGGATTCTGTAATAAATCTATGTACACAAAACTCTTTAGTTCATACACTTTATCCTTCTGAGTCAGTTTTCTCTCTACATGCCTTCTATTTGCTCTCTTACTTAGTGCCTTTCTTGCCTAACACTCTCGACCTGTTTCTGCTGTTCCCTCTAAAATGATCTTAATTCCTTCATTTTAGTTCTGCCTCATCTTGGTCTTTCTCATCTCATTCTTATCCCCCTAGTTATTCCCCACCTGGCTCTTCCTCAACCTCTGTCTCATCCTTCTAATTCTTCTAGTCCTCCCCTCTAGTTCTCCCCCAGTCTAGTTTCTTCCAATCTAATTCTTCCCCATCTCAGTTTGTTCTCCTCAAGTTCTTACCAATCTAGTTCTTCCATTCTCTATTTTCTTTTCTGTCTTTGCTCTGAAAATAAAACTTCCTTTTTATCCTTTTAGCTCTTGTCTCTCCAAGCTATCTCTGCTCCTGCCATTTCTGCAGGTTGGGGCATGTGTACATGGTCACTAGGCAACTTGGCTAGACAACTTCCACCACAGCTAGATGTACCTGTATGTAGGAAACCTTCACGTCTGAGATATTTGTTTAGGGTGGACCTAAACTAGAAATAAGACTTTGGAAAGGAGAAAGTTAAGCTTAATTAGCATATCCACCAGGCCTTCTCAAACAGATAGTCTCGATGCTTAAGTCAGTTCTCAGAGAATCTGTGAAGTGTCTCAGATAAGATACTTTTGTCCATCCAGAGATGATCCGGGCTGCATGCTGCTAATGATGAAAATTACAGAAAGGCTTTAAATTAGGGATCCTCTCTGTGTTCCTGCACAGAAGGTTATCTAAATATTCCATTAGTAGAGGGGAAATTGTGCCCAATGAATGACAGGAAAGAGTAAAGTTTATCCATAATGATAAATACAACAAAAATGAAACAATAATATCTCATTATTACTTAAATTCAATTGTGTAAATATATGAGATGTGTGGTTTTGCCTATATAGCTGCAGGTGCATGTGAGAGTCATATGCATAACTATGTAGTTAGAGTTACAGTAATTTGTGAGACACCTGACATGGGTCCTGAGGACTGAACTCAGGTCTTCTGCAAGGGCAGTACATTCCCTTCACAACTGAGCCTAATTTCCAGTCTCTTAACAAATTAAATAATTAGGTAACAAATTAACAAATTGGTGAACAAATTAGCTAATTACATGTATCCACAAATGCATTGCTGTACAGAAAAATGACAAAATTCTAGAAATATATCAGCACTATCTACAATTATTCAGAAGTTTGGAGCCTTAGCAATCTGATTTGCTAAATTAGCCATGGTTGAGATTACAACTTCTGAATAGGGTTCTATTCCTCAAAATAAACCTTCAGTGATATCACTCTTTGTGGAGTGTGTTCTTGTGTAATTGTGTTATATCAATATCTGTTTCACACTGATTACACACATGTAGTAGTGTCTCACACAGATGTAATATAGGGAAGGAGGAAGTTTTTTGACTATTCCCAAATTGTTGGAATAAAGATAAGGCTTGTTAATGATAAACACATACAGAGGTTTCTACCTTGAGTGATAGGGTTGCTGGTTCTTATGAATAAGACTCAGGAGTACAGCATCTCTACTGCCAAATTATGGCCCAACTAAGGGAAAGTTTAATTATTTTAGCATATTCAAACATTAAAAAAACATTCAAAAATCTTTCTTCTGTCATTTTAATCCTCCTACTATCCCTATAGGAACCTAATTATTCTCATATTTATGAGCTCTTTTGTTATTTTACATATTTACACATATATAAATGCACACACATATCATTTAAATGTTCTCAATGTACTTTAGGCAGCCCATGGTGGGCAAACATGTCTCTCTAGCAAGCCCTGCTCTTCTCCCTCATTTTCTTTGCCTTCTAAAAATCTTTAGATAACTGTGGATCTTTGCATATACTTTGCCCACATTAATTCATGGGGCATAGTGTATTAAGTTTTGTGGTCCTGTTGGAGGAAGTGTTTTACTCTGGAGGCAGAGTTTGAGGTCTCATGTATGTTCAAGCCACACCCAATGATTCAGTTTACTTCCTGTTGCCTGAGGATTAAGGATGTACAATTTAAGCTCCTTTTCCAGGTCTGGGTCTACTTCCACAGCACCAAGTCCCACCATAATGATTATGGACTTAACCTATGAAATATAAGACATTCAATTAAATGTTTTCTTTATTAGAGTTGCCATGGTCATGCTTTACCTTCACAATGACAGGAATGCTAACTAAGACAATTTCATTCTTGTAGATAGCCAATAATGTCTCTTCCCTTCTTTGGCTGATCCATCCTCTTGAAGCTGACTCTCAAGGTCAAAGAGTCAAATTATTGAAGTGCAACAACAACAACAAAAAAACACCCTTGAGGATGTCTAATTATTCCGTCATAAAAATTAACACTTCCTCCTAACATGGGGATTCCCCTTTTACCTTTGTCAACTGCCATTTGCCTATAGGCCTCATCTGTCTCTTCTCTATCCAGGTGTAAATCATGCTGATAAGTAATTGAAAAATGTGACAGTATATTATTTTTGGTAATGAAGGTTGGTGGAATGACAAATTTGAAAAATGAGGCTGCAGTGTGGATTTCTTTTTCTCTAGGTTTCTTTCTCTCTCTCTCTCTCTTAATTTCTCTCTGTAAAAATTAAAGAAAAGACATAAGGTGGAATATAGAAATACAGGGTTAGAAATATAGATAAAAAATCTAGGATAAGCAACAAGAAAGTGAAGCTAAGTCCTTGATTTCAAACTTTGGGCTTATGAACAAAAACTCTTGGGGATGAATCACAAAAATCAATCAAAGATGAGAAAATGGTCAGAAAAAGATTCCTGTGGAAGCTTTGGTCTGTAGACAGCTTAATTCCAAGTTCTGAGGTGGATGTGCAAGAAACACAACTTTAAGTGCCATCAGCATACACCATTACAACATTGAACCATCAACATTACTTTCCATTTTAAATGAAGCCCAAGTTCAGAGAACAAAAGTCTTAGGAAAAAGTTATCAATCTCTCTGTGTAAAAAAAAAAAAATAAGTGCTTTTCAGAACTTTTCTTCACAGATTTTGTTTCTCTTCTTGTAAGGGCAAAAATTTAACTCACCAGCAAAATAACTTCTGTTAATATAGGAAATCACCTGTATTTGCTCTTAGAAAAAACAAAAAAACACCTTGAAATTTGGCAAATGCTCTTTGGTAGTGCTATCTCTCAGGAAGATATTAAAAACATCAGAATGCCCAGCATTCAGAACCTATACCCAAGTAAGTGCAGGCAGTGCAGACCCACATGCAGCAGAGGTAGTGTGGGACCTGGTGGCTCTGGCATGGAAAAGCAGTTTGCAGTGAAACTGAGGCATGAGGGACTCTACATCTTGGGGGAGGGGACAAGTGGGGACAGTCAGAGGATCTATTCAGGGAAAAACATCTTACTGAAATTTTTTTTTATTTCAACTTCTTTCAACTTTGTTCACTGATCCAGTAAGCAGGGGAGAAAGACCAAGGGGTTTTCACTTCTGGAAATAAGCACCTGTCTGAGTACATGTGGACAGACATGATCCACTCTGGGTACAGTGTCAAGTAGAAAAAGCTAATGAGAGAGGTACATCTGTTAAACGGGAATGCAGGCATCCTAATGCCAGCTCAGGGAGTACAGAAACCTCCTGTGGCAAAAAAGCTTGCTTGATCTTGATTTTCAGTATGAAAACAAACCATGTAAATGTAAAAGGGTGTGTGGCAGACCCAGAAAGACAACCTGGAAATGGAGCTTTGCTACAGAGAAAGGCAGCATGGGAAACGTAGTCCATAAAGTAACAGATTTATGCTATAGAGAAAGGCAGCCTGAGAAAAGCTTGCTAGCTATCTGAGTTTGGTGAGGTGTGTGGAACAAAGAAATATCATCTCTCATAATACTGTAGCTACTGACATTTCTCCAGAAAAGCTGGAATTAAATGGAACCTGGAGCCACACCACTTCCGTTTCGATTCAGCCTCCTTTAAGAATAGCTGTGCAGGAAGTTATTTCTAAGAGGTTTACAACAGCCCAATATGAAATTCCATTCTTGCCCTGAGGCAAGACCTCTTAGGAATGATAACTGAAAGTGTCACTGTAGTGGGGAATAAAGTTTCAGCAGAGTTTCTTTGAATCTTGGCATTCAGGGGCACCTGTAGTGAGTCTGAGTAAAGGGACAGCCCCTAGCTAGACACTGTCTGCTGCTGAGTGCACTTCTGCTGGTTCTGGAACAGCAGAGAGAGTCTGATGGGAAGGGTGACTTTGGGGGAATGGCATTGTCTAAGCACTACAGCCCACTAGCACCTAGTGTTACAGCCACTAGTAGCATGCCTGACAGCCCCCTAGCAATGGCATTCACTGAATTTTGGGGTCTAGATTAGCTGGAGCCATGGATAAATTAGGCTCTGACTTCAAACCATGTAATCTGAATTTTCAGAAATAAAGCAGTATTGAATTCACTTATAATTTTTACTATGGTAACTCATGATTTGCATACTCTCTTTTTCAAAGAAAATAATTAATTCTGTTAAGAGATTCTTTTTAGATTTTGTTATAGAGTTTGATTTTGAATGTCAGTTACTTTTGTTAAGAGATCTCTTCTAGATATGTGCTAAAGGAGTTCTATGGAGTTTGCTTTTGAATTAAGCATGTAAAAACTGGAAATATTTAATGTACAAAGTGTATATAATGTATATACAAAGTGTTATTATTGAATGTAAAAAATGTAAATATTGAATATAAAAGTGTAAACATTGAAGTAAGTTTGTCAAAAGTGTATAGGGAAGTTCATCCTAGAATTATTTTTAGTACTACATCAATATCAATTTAGTCTGAACAAATTCGGTAACATTAATTTTAAAGAATAAACCAAATCAATCACATTATAACCATCTTGAAGTTTTTATTACTCTTTTACATTCAGATATATTTGAATACTCTTCATGAGTATCCGCCCCGGATCTCCCATCTGGACCAAAGGTGAGTGCCTGAGGTCACACCCAGAGAGATCCACACCTAGGTCCCAGCCCTGGGCAGCAGCCATTATGGGGAAAACCTGCCCAATTTGGCCCCAGGTTCTGGCCATAGGGCAGGACCCCCCATCTCCAAGACCCTCTGGTGGACTCTACAACCTCCTTGCCCTGCCCCCACACCCATCCGCAGGAGAGCACAGCCACTTCTGGAGACTTAGACACCATCCCCCAGTTGCTATCCTGTCCCTGAACTCCCATCTGGACCAGAGATGAGTGCCTGGGGTTTTAATTAGAGAGACACCCACCTCTAGGTTTCACCCCTGGCCACCAGCCATCCCAGGAAGACCTGCCCAACTTGGCCCCAGTTCCCAGCCATTCTGCAGGCCCTGCAGGAAGTCTCCCCTTTTCCAAGACGGCAGGCAGACTCTGCAATCTCCACACCCTGCCCCCACACCCATCTGCCCTAGACCCCAGCCTCTCCTGAGACTCAGAGATGAGCCCACAGCTCCCATCAGCCCCGGAACTCCCATCTGGACCAGAGTGACCCCAGTTACTTCTGGAGACTTAGAAACCAGCCACCAGCTTCCATCCTGCCCTGGTACTCCCATCTGGACCAGAGCTTCCATCCTGCCCCAGAACAACCATCTGGACAAGAGGAGCTCCCATTTGGACAAGAAAAGGAGACCCCTGCCATTTCCACAGACTCAGCGTCCAGGCCCCTGCTCCCATCTGGTCAGAAGGAAAATTCCAACCTGAGGAAGTCAAATACACCCTCAAAAACACAGGCAATAGATAACACTACAGCAGTAAACCCCAAAGAAGAGAAGTACACACACACTACCACCAAAAAATAAAAATAACAGGAATGAACAATCACTAGTCATTAATATCCCTTAATATCAATGGACTTAATTCACCAATAAAAAGAGACCTACTAACATAATGAATATGAAAACAGGACCCATCTTTCTGCTGCATGCAAGAAACACACCTCAAATTCAAAGAGAGACACCTCCTAAGAATAAAAGGCTGGGAAAAGACTTTCCAATCAAATGGTATTAAGAAGCAAGCTGGTGTAGCCATCCTAATATCCAGCAAAATAGACTTCAAACTAAAATCAATAAAAAGAGATGATGAAGGACATTACATACTCATCTCAGGAAAGATCGACCAAGATGAAGTCTCAATTTTGAACATTTATGCCCCAAACACAAGGGCACCCACATATGTAAAAGAAACATCACTAAAGCTTAAATCACATATAAAACCCCACACATTAATAGTGGGAGACTTCAACACACCACATTCACCTCTGGACAGATCTGCCAAATTGAAACTTAACAGAGAAATAATGGACTTAACTGATGTTATGGCTCAAATGGACTTAATCAATATCCAAAGAACATTCCACCTGAATAAAAAATAATATACCTTTATAGTGATATTTTATTTGTATTGAAATGTGATTTTATTTGTATGTCAATAAAGTTGCCTTGAGGTCAGAGCAAGCCAGAGCCGAAGCCGAGCAGTAGTGGGGCACGCCTTTAATCCCAGCACTTGAGAGGCAGAGCTAGGCAGATCTCTGTGTGTTCAAGGACACAGCCAGCATGGCAGACACACACCTTTAATCTCAATACCAACCATAGACGACCTGGAGGTCTGTACAAACAGGCAGTGACAAGGAGGTCATGTGGCTGGGTTTACAACCAATGAGAAAACAGAACAGAAAGTCTTTAAATAGACAGGACACATAGAAGTAGGTCTCTTGTGGAGAGGAAGAACGGCAGAAGCAGTGAAGGGTAAGGTTTTCCGCTTTTGCTCTGACCTCTTGGTTTTTAACTCTGCAACTGGCTCTGTGTTTCTTATTTAACAAGCCGGATACATCTACATTTGGCACCCAACATGGCAAGAATTCATTAAAAAACCACTTGCCTTGGCAGTGGGTCTGGCTTCCCGCCTGGGCGGGCCCGGCTCCTTAGCTCAGGCTTAGCCCCCGCCTAGCTCAGCTTAGGACTAAGGCCCAACCTGCCTTAGCTACGAGCAGTTACGGCCGCAGCTGGAGTTACTTGCTTAAAAAACTGGTACTACGAACCACTCAGGCCTGCGGGAGCTACCGCTAATTGCAGTAGCTACACGCAACTGCAGATAGGCTGCTTTTGGCTGAAACGCCAGCTCACACGGTCGGTAGGAGCTTAAGGAAACCAGAGCCCAGGCTCGACTTGGCTCAGACCGGAATATTGAAGCGGTTGGATTCAATCTTTTAGCCAGAACGTGGCTACGCTTTCTCTCTTTCTCTCTCTCTCTCTCTCTCTCTGGATTCCCACCTCGGACGCTAGGTAGCTGTTTGGAAATTCCCTCGGATTTCTACTGTTCTGCGCAGAATTGGTAAGTCATTTATATCAGATATTTTAAAGGAAACTATTTAAAAGAAATTTTTTCCACATTAAAAAAAATGGGTTTTATGTGTACATTGGAAGAAAATTGGGCTTTGTTTGAAATTTTAGGCAGTATGGTAATGGAACAACTATATGAGAAGATTAATGTTGATCAAATTATGTACATTATTAATCTTCTTATCCTTATTTTACTATTTAAAAAGATGGTCAATTTAAGTGCCAGGATAAAAATTTTAGAAAAACCTGTTAAACCTGTTAAAATGAATTATAGAGATATTCAGATTCAGACAGAAGAAATTAACAGTGAAGTTGTTTCAGGATTGGATTATAAGGTTACAGAAAGAAAGCCTGTTTTCACACAATCACCCTTAATTTATCCAGTAACCATACAACAGCAACCTGGTCAAATGACTACACAAAATATTTGGACTCCAGTTGAAATGTTAGACTTACGAAGGTTTAAGGAGGCAATAGTATCTTATGGCATGCATTCTCCATATGTAAAACAAATGTTAAACCCCTGGTCAACTTATAATAGAATTATACCACAGGACTGGCGGGAGCTGGCACAGGCGGTTCTGGAACCCGGACAGCAGCTCCAGTGGCAAATGTGGTTCAAACAGGAAGCTAAAAACATAGCAAAACAATGTAGTGATAGAGGTATACAAATCTTCCAGGATCAGCTTGTTGGAGAAGGCCAATATGCTGCAGTACAAACACAATGTTTATATGATATGCAAACTCTAATTCTATGTCGAATGGCAGCCTTGAATGCATGGGACAGAGTTGAGGAACCAGGGAAGAAAACTGAGTCATTTACAAAGGTTATACAGGGCCCAAAAGAGTCTTTCACAGATTTCTTACAAAGACTGACTTCAGCAGTAAAGAGAATGGTCCCAAATTCAGAAGCTAGCCAGATAATAATTGAATCTTTGGCTTTTGAGAATGCAAATGAAGCATGCAAGAGAATAATCAGGCTGTTAAAGGTGAGATCTGCACCCTTGGAAGATTGGATTAGAGACACGGTTAATGTTGAGGCTCATGATCATGATAATATGTGGGTAGGAGAAGCAATTTCAAGAGGTTTGAGGAATGTTAGATGTTTTGGATGTGGAAAGCAGGACATTTGAAAAGGGACTGTAAACAGGGCACTTCTAGAAACAATGATTCTTCAAGGAACAATGGCAACAGAACGCCCCTTCCTTCAGGAGTATGTAGAAGGTGTGGTAAGGGAAGACATTGGACCAATGAATGTAGATCAACAAGGGACAGACAAGGTAATACTTTGCCTCAGTCTTTGGGAAACTCCCAGAGGGGCCTCAGGCAGGCCCCTACAGTGAATCCAGTTCAGAAATTTCCTGCAGTTGTAGAGGAGACCCCTACTCAGAGCAGTTAAATGACCAAATGCCTATTGGAGTAAACCAGGCTACTCAGAGTAATGGAACATCTGAGACAGAGAGAACAGAAAATCCAGGAGAGACCATAAAGAAAATTTTTTGGCAAACTTCTATAAATGAACAAAGACCACAATTAACAATAAAAATAAATGGTGTTTTGTTGTCTGGTCTGGCAGACACAGGTGCTGATGTTACCATAATTGCACCAGAATTTTGACATCCATCTTGGCCTCTTCAGGAGGTAAATGTTCAACTGTTAGGAATTGGAATATTATCTCAAGTTAAACAGAGTGCAAGATGGCTCGAATGTATAGGCCCAGAAGGACAGAGAGGCAGATTAAAACCATATGTGGCTAACATAGCCATAAACCTGTGGGGTCGAGACCTGTTACAACAATGGAATACTCAGATTAACATCCCTCCAACCTCAGAAATAAATAATAAACTAGCACATGTTTCTGAGAGAAATATTCGAAGGTATTATTCTAATGAGTGGTCACCAGCCATCCATATTATACAAGAACAGGGCAGAAAAACTGATGATCTTCCAAAGGCACCAACAGCTCTACCTTTAAAATGGTTAACAGACAAGCCTGTATGGGTTCATCAATGGCCTTTAACAACAGAGAGACTCCAGGCTTTAGAAGAGCTGGTAGAAGAACAGTTAAATGCTCAGCATATTGAAGAATCTACTAGCCCATGGAATTCTCCTGTATTTGTTATTAAAAAGAAATCTGGTAAATGGAGAATGGTAACAGACCTTAGAGCAATTAACAAAGTAATTCAGCCAATGGGCTCTCTACAATCTGGAATTCCTTTGCCTACTCTGTTACCTAAAGGATGGCCTCTCATAGTTATCGATTTAAAAGACTGTTTCTTTTCAATAGCCCTACAAGAAAAAGACAGAGAAAGATTTGCTTTCACGGTGCCTACTTACAATAATTCTCAACCGGTTAGAAGATTTCAATGGAGAGTCCTCCCACAGGGAATGTTGAATAGTCCAACCCTGTGCCAATATTTTGTACAACAGCCCTTGGAAGTGATACGTAAAAAATTTCCTAAATCTATAATTTATCATTATATGGATGATATTTTACTAGCTGACTCAAGTGCAGATACTTTAGAAAGAATGTTTGAAGAAGTAAAGAAAATATTGCCTGGCTGGGGATTACAAATTGCTCCTGAAAAGATACAAAGAGGAGATTCTATTAATTATTTAGGATATAAAATAGAGCTACAAAAAATTAGACCTCAAAAGGTACAAATTAGGAGAGATCGCCTACAGACTCTTAATGACTTTCAAAGATTATTTGGGGACATTTCTCATCTACGAACTATTGTTGGGGTAAAAAATGATGAACTGAATAATTTGTTCAAAACCTTAGAAGGTGACAAGGACTTAAATAGTCCAAGAGAATTATCACCTGAAGCTGAGAAAGAATTGGCCTTGGAAGAAAAAAAAGTACATGAAGGACATGTAGATCGTATTGATCCAAAGCTGGATTGCATTTTGGTTATTTTACCTTCTAGGCATTCTCCTACAGGAATATTAATGCAGAGAGAAGATATTATATTGGAATGGACATTTTTACCAAATAAACCAAATAAAAAATTAAAAACTTATGTGGAAAAAATCTCTGACTTAATTTTGAAAGGAAAATTGAGACTTCGTCAGTTAGCAGGAATAGACCCAGCAGAAATTGTTGTACCTTTAACTAAAGAGGACATTGAAAAATTATGGACAGAAAGTGAACCTTGGCAAAGAGCTTGCAGTAATTTTTTGGGAGAAATTAACAGCAAATATCCTAAAAGCAATATAATTGATCTTATAAAGAGAGCTGATTGGATCTTGCCTCGAATTGTACGTGAAAAACTCATATCTGGAGTTCGGACATTTTATACAGATGCCAACAAACAAGGAAAGGCAGGTTACAAATCAGAAAATTTAAGTAAAGTGGTTCAAAGTCCTTATAATTCAGTTCAAAAATCGGAATTGTATGCTATTCTGTTGGTATTAATGGATTTTTCAGAAAATCTCAATATAGTTACTGACTCTCAGTATGCTGAAAGAATGGTATTACATATTGAGACTGCAGAATTTATCCCTGATGCTTCAGAATTAACTTCACTATTTATTCAATTACAAGATACAATCTGGGAAAGGAGTCATCCTTTATATATAACTCACATCCAATCCCATACTGGTCTGCCAGGCCCTCTAGCACAAGGTAATGATGAGATTGATAAATTATTGATAGGAAATGTGCTGGAGGCCTCAGAACTTCATAAGAAACATCATGTCAATAGTAAAGGTTTAAAAAATGATTTTTCCATAACCTGGCAACAAGCCAAGGAAATTGTAAAGACATGTCCTACTTGTTCCTTCTACAGTCACACAACATTACCAGCAGGATGTAACCCAAAGGGTACTCAGAGGAATGAAATCTGGCAGATGGATGTGTTTCACTTTGCAGAATTTGGAAAATTGAAATATGTACACCATACTATCGATACTTATTCAGGATTTCAATGGGCAACTGCTTTGAGTTCTGAAAAAGCTGATTCTGTAATCACTCATTTGCTAGAAGTTATGGCCATCATGGGTATACCTGCACAAATTAAAACTGACAATGCTCCAGCATATGTCTCTATTAAAATGAAACAGTTTTTTGCTTATTATAATATAAAGCATATTACAGGTATACCACATAATCCTACAGGCCAAGCAGTTATAGAAAGATCCAACAGAACTCTAAAGGACATGATAAATAAACAGAAAGGGGTAACAAAAATCCCCAGAAATAGACTGCACAATGCTCTATTAACTTTGAATTTTCTCAATGCTAATGAGAAAGGAACAACAGCTGCAGAGAGACATTGGTTAATAGAAAAAACAACAGAATTAAATCAGCCTATATACTTCAAGGATGTGCTGACCTCAGAATGGAAACCAGTGTTATGTTGGGGACGAGGTTTTGCTTTTATTTCTGCAGGAGAAGATAAGCTGTGGGTACCATCAAAACTGATAAAGGTTCGATTTGAACAAGAGAGACCTCTTAATTAGAAGAGGTGATAGTTCATCAACCAACATGACCACCCAGTTTAAACTCACTTATACCATTAATACATGCATTTTCATTTAATCAGATGTAACTTGCCAAAAGGGGACCTCCCCAAAATTAGTCTTGGGGAAGGGTTTTTGTTTTTGTCTTTTAGGAGAATGAAGGCTAAGGAATCTGAAGAACACTGGACAAATGAGACAACTGAAGAAAAAGGACTAATCATCTGTCCCAGTAAAAAGAGTAAAATGGCCTATTGGTATATCATCTACAAAATTTCATAAATCTTTCTAAATGTTTGTTTCTGCTCTTCTCTAAAAAATTAATACTCTTAGTCTTCTTGTAGTCCCAGTTCAATTAAAGCTTCAAGCTGATTTTGGAGTTGGAGAATGGCTCTCTCCTCCTTTAAACTCAAGCATGTTGTTAAAAGGAAAATGAAAACTCCCTGTATCATATCAGAAGAAAGAGCCATCTTCTGACATGGGACAGAAGAAAAACCAAATTAATTAAGGGACTATTCTATTACTAATCTCAATTCTTTGATTCTATTCTGATTTTTTAAACTTTTCTTAAAGTATGAATTTTATATCAGAATTTACAAGATATATATATATATTTTAAACTTTGTTAAGATAATAATGTTCATATAGAGTACTATTTAATTCTAGAGAAAAGGCTTCGATTAGCTGCCTATACATGTCTTTGTGTTCGAGTCTCTTTTCAGTTTTCTGCAGGAAATCACGGCCAGGCCTAACATCAAATGAAATCTCCAGGAAGAAGATGGGGCCCCACAACAACAATTCCACGTGGAAAATAATATCACTAAGCTGACAAACATCATCTACAGATCAGCTTTGGACTACAAAGTGCTTAGAGCAATTCTGAGATGGCTAGCTGAGATGATCCAGTTTCAAAGACTACTGGAATAAGGACTTGAGATAAACCCTGAACTTTGGCATTATGGATAAAAAAGAATACAGTTACCTTTCCTAGAATTTGTCAATTAACCCGAAATTTTTCTTTTCAGAATAAAGATAACTTCGCCCATACCCAGCAGGAAGCAATTTTAAGAATTCGATGCCCACATTCCCAAAGTGGTGGTGTGGGGTGGGTGGTTTTTTGGTCTTTTTATGGGTGTTGGGTCTGGGATAGTTTTCATTGTTTAGGAGGGTTGGTTACAAGTTGTTGTTAAGGGTTAGGAAAAGGGCTAGGCAAAAGGTGCTTGTTTTTTAAAAAAAAGAAAGAAAAGAAAAAGACAATTACTAGTTTTAAATACTTTACATTCAATTGGATTGTTTTATATTGTATACAAATTATTATTATTGAGATTGAGATTGTTAGAATATACCATACACATATTTCTAATCTTGTTCGAGATATTGTATTTATACCATTCATTTAACAATGTAATGCAATTTGCTAATCCTTGAATGTTAGTATTACCAACTATTAGGATATATAGAAATGAAAATTAGTGGTTAGATATTACAATTGAACTTGTAGTCATATTAGGTGTGTTTTCAAGATCAAACAGATATATTTTAGATAGACAGGTCATCTTCAAACCCTTCAGAGATCTACAGAATATGATATTTAAAAAGTTTTAATAACTTAAGAATTTTTCTTTTGGGCTATGACTATGAGACATAACAGCTCCTGGCAGTACCAATCTACTTCAGAGAAAATATGGGCATTGAAGAAACTGCATATGAAGCTAACTTTCATTGTGGCAAAAGTTAGCCACTGGACAACAAAGTATCCTCGAATCAACTGCTGACAAACAGGACAGACAGGACATGAAACCAAGGACTACCAATTCTTGCCAAAACAAGTGTGGTTGTGGCTTTAACAAAAGGCATCTTCTGAAACCAGGACAATATGGCACCATCCCTGAAGTGAGTGGCCTTTGCAATCTGTAAAAGGTACCGTGCCCTTTTCTTTGAAGGCAGCTGAACAGGGAGTGGGCCAATGGCTTCTGATGTGCAATGGAACAGCAGATGAAACAGTTATTCTTGAAGAATAACTAAGCTCACCCCTCTCAATAGTAGACTGGCATTTAATAGAGAGATGTGAAGAAGAACGGGATGCCAAGATGAAGCCACATATACACAGCCAAGAAAAATGGACAGCTGAATTGAAAAGACATCAATAATTTCCAGAACTTAAAATCCTGAATCATGACATGAAACTAATGGAATTCAGGTGTTTCTGGTACATGGACTGCTCTCACCAAATGTGAGGTCAAACTGTTGACCTTGTATACATCTTAGTTCACAAAAGAGTCTGTCAGATACGCTAAGCCTGTAGGCTGAAGATGATGCCCCAACACTGTGGAGAATCCTCAGGTGACTGTCCAGGCAGCTGGCTGTTTCTGTCAACTCACATTTTTTTTGAAGCTGCTTGCAAGCACTTCTTGTTTTTATTTTTTATTAGGTAGTATTATTTCCTTCTTGGGTCTCTGAGGGAGTTGAAGATCAGTTAGTTATAGTTATAATTATCTTTGTTAAGGATTTCAGAAAAACTCACTAAGAGCTGTAAGTGTATAAATTTGAAAGACGTTATAAGACAGTTCCGTTAGCTATATAAGTTAGGATAAAAAGTGAATCAGGTACATTCTGGACTTACCAAAATAGGATAGATAATGGAATTATTTTCTCTGAATTTGTCAAATACAAATGGACTAGACATTGTTTAGGTATTTATTGTTTGTGTATATGGCATATATAGTTATTGTACTTTTGTATATAGTTTTTCTTTTATTAGTTATAACTTTTTTTCTTTTTATTAAAATAGAAAAGGGGAAATATAGTGATATTTTATTTGTATTGAAATGTGATTTTATTTGTATGTGAATAAAGTTGCCTTGAGGTCAGAGCAAGCCAGAGCAGAAGCCGAGCAGTAGTGGGGCACGCCTTTAATCCCAGCACTTGGGAGGCAGAGCTAGGCAGATCTCTGTGTGTTCAAGGACACAGCCAGCATGGCAGACACACGCCTTTAATCTCAATACCAATCATAGACGACCTGGAGGTCTGTACAAACAGGCAGTGACGAGGTCATGTGGCTGGGTTTACAACCAATGAGAAAACAGAACAGAAAGTCTTTAAATAGACAGGATGCACAGATGTAGGTCTCTTGTGGAGAGGAAGAACGGCAGAAGCAGTGAAGGGTAAGGTTTTCCGCTTTTGCTCTGACCTCTTGGTTTTTAACTCTGCAATCGGTTCCGTGTTTCTTATTTAACAAGCAGGATACAGCTACATACCTTCTTCTCAGCACCCCATGGAACCTTCTCTAAAACCGACCACATAGTTGGCCACAAAGCAAATCTCAACAGATACAAAACAATTGGTATAACCTCCTGTATTCTATCAGACCACCATGGTTTAAAGTTAGATTTCAACAACAACAACAACAACAAAAGAACTACAGAAAACATACAATCTCTTGGAAACTGAATAATGCTCATCTGAATCACCAGTGGGTTAAGGAAGAAATAAAGAAAGAAATGAAAGACTTTGTAGATATAATGAAAATGAATACACCACATACCCAAACTTATGGGACACTATGAAATCAGTGCTAAGAGGGAAATTCATAGCAATTAATCCCCACATAAAGAAACTGGAGAAATCTCACACTAGTGTCTTAACAGCACACATGAAAGCTCTAGAACAAGAAGAAGCAAAGTATCCCAGGAGAAACAGATCCCAGGAAATAATCAAACTGAGAGCTGAAATCAGTAAAATAGAAATAAAGAGAACAATACAAAAAAAAAATGAAACAAAGAGTTGATTCTTTGAGAAAATCAACAAGATAGACAAGCCCTTATCCAAACTAACCAAAAGACAGAGAGAGAGGGAGAGCACCCAAATTAACAAAATCAGAAATGAAAAGGGGGACATAACAAGAGACAATGTGGAAAACTAGAGAATCATCAGGTCATACTTCATAAACCTCTACTCCACAAAACTGGAAAATCTAAAAGAAATGGATAATTTTCTGGCTGGGTTCAAATTACCTAAGTTAAATCAAGACCAGATAAATCATTTAAATATTCCAATAACCCCTAAGGAAATAGAATAAGCCATTAAAATCTCTCAACCAAAAAAAGCCCAGGACCAGGTGGTTTCAGTGCAGAATTCTACCACATCTTCAAAGAAGACTTAACCCCAATACTCTTTAAATTGTTCCACACAATAAAAGCAGAAGGAATATTACCAAACTCCTTCTATGAGGCTACAATTACCCTGATTCCTAAACCAAACAAAGATACAACAATGAAAGAGAACTACAGACCGATCTCCGTCATGAACACGGATGCAAAAATACTCAATAAAATACTGGCAAACAGACTCCAGGAAAACAGCAAAATAATTATCCACCGTGATCAATTAGACTTCATTTCAGGGATGCAAGTGAGGTTCAACATACGAAAGTCCAAAGTCCGTCAATGTAATTTACTGTATAAACCAACTCAAAGAAAAAAACCACACGATCATCTCACTAAATGCAGAAAAGGCATTTGACAAAGTCTAACACCCATTCATGATAAAGGTCTTGGAGCAATCAGGAATAGAGGGAACACACCTAAAAATAATAAAGGCAATCTACAGCATGCCAACAGCCACCATCAAATTAAATGGAGAGAAACCCTAAGCAATACCACTAAAATCAGGAACAAGACAAGGCTGTCCCCTCTCCCCATACTTATTTAATATAGTACTTGAAGTTCTAGCCAGGGCAATAAGAGAATATAAGGAAAATAAGGGTATACAACCTGGAAAGGAAGAAGACAAGCTTTCCCTATTTGCATATGACATGATAGTATACTTAAGTGACCCCAAAAATTCAACCAAGGAACTGATTCAGCTTGTAAACATCTTCAGCAACATAGCAGGATACAAGATCAACTAAAAAAAAATCAGTGGCTCTTCTATACACAATAGACAATTAGGCTGAGAAGGAAATCAGAGATTCATCACCCTTTCCAATAGCCACAAATGTTATAAAATACCTTGGGGTTACTCTAACTGAGCACGTGAAGGACATATATGACAAGAACTTTTAGTCCCTGAAAAAAGAAATTGAAGAAGATGTCAGAAAATGGAAAGATCTCCCATGCTCATGGATAGGCAGGATTAACATAGTAAAAATGGTGATCTTACCAAAAGCAATCTACAGATTCAATGCAATCCCCATCAAAGTACTAACACAATTCTTCACAGATCTGGAAAGAATAATACTCAACTTCATATGAAAATACAAAAAATCCAGGATCAACAAAAGAATCCTGTACAATAGAACAACCTTTGGAGGCATCACGATCCCCAACCTCATGTTCTACCATAGAGCTACAGTACTAAAAATGTTAGGAGCCACCAACTGCCATTCCGAGATGGCGCTGGCCTTGAATCGCCAGTTCATAAATAACTCCATATTGGGCAATTGCAGAGCTCTGTGGCTGATTTACACTGCACCTGCAAGAGTATTGATATTATGACCTTGTGTCCCAAAGCCTATCCCATGGCTCCCCGTTCTTGAATTCTGGCGGAATCCAATCACAGAATAAGCCATTCCCTTAGTTTGCCATATAAACAGCTGCTCTTTTGTTCTCAGGCCCCTCACCTCCCGCTCTCCCTTAATCAAGAAGCGCTCCAATAAAGTGTGATCTGAGAAGAATCCTCAAGTGGTGGTCATTCTTCCTCGCTGGTCGAGGGAGCTCGCCACAGCTGGTGCTGAAACCCGGGACATTCGGACACCAGTTGAGGGGTCAAAGAGGATTCAGAACTCAACACACTGAGCAGCAATGTTGGTAAGTTCTCTCAGATATGCTGATTGCTGGGATTGATCCGCTTGTGTTTGCCTTAGTGTTCTTTCTTATGGTGATTGCTGTTTTCTCTTGCTGTTTTTTTCTGCACTGCCACAGGCCCGGCAGGGAGTGTCTTTGTTGGGTTTTTCCCTTCCCAGGTAGGCAGATTCTAAAGCCCAGTAAGAAGGAAGCAATGTGGAAATTATTAGGGAAGGACGAAAGGCACTGAGCAAACACCAGGACAGTCTGTCAGAATCAGACTCTAAAGGAGAGAACCTAAGTAGGCCTAAAAAGAGAAAAGAAAAAATTAAAGACAAGGATAAAGAAAACAAACCAGAGAAGAAAGAAAATTTAGAAAAGAAAGGGAACCCTTTATATCCAGTATTAGAAGAGTTTGCAAACCTTGATTTTTCTGATGATGAGTTAGACCCTGATAAGGAGGAAGATTTAGAGGAAGCTGCCGCTAAGTACAAGGAAGAGAGATATGGGCTGCGGCGCCCCCCTCCTTATAAGGTTTCTGCTGGGATGAGTGTGGAACCAACACCGCCTTCGGGACCACGCCCACCCCCGGCACCACCTCCGTATCTGCAAACAGGCGGAGTTGCCATTTTATCAGAAGGGACATCTGGGCGCAGCTAGCGTCCGCGTTCCCAGTTTTTGAAGACCCACAAACAATAGGTATCATGACCCTGTGCCTTATAAACAGCTAAAGGATCTGGTGGAGGCTGCTCGAGCCTATGGAGTAACAGCTAGTTATACTTTAACCTTGTTGACTAGGCTCACCACACAGGCTATGACTCCAACAGACTCTTGAGAAAGCATTCCAAGCAACCATTCAAGCATTGAAAAGGAAGGGGTTGTTTGTTGCTCCAGATAAAATCCAACAGTCAACAGTGATAAAGTTTCTGGGGGCGGTTATCCACCCCTTGATAATTTCAGCACAAAAGGTTTCTATTCGAACTAGTCACTTAAAGACACTTAATGATTTACAATAGTTGCTAGGAGATATTAATTGGGTTCGAGAGTATCTGCATATTCCTCGAGCAGAATTATTGCCATTATATGCAATTTTAGAAGGCAATCCAGATGTAAATTCTCCTAGGGAAATAACTCCTGCAGCTAAGACAGCTCTGGAGAAGGTTGAGAAAGCCATGATGAAAGCCCAGTAGCACAGATTTGATCCTGCACAGCCTTTGATTCTGTGTATATTACAGACAGAAAAATTATCCAACAGGTGTGTTATGGCAAGAAGGTCCTTTATGGTGGTTACATGGAAACTCGTTGGGTGCAAAGACCATCCAACATTATCCCACCTTGGTTGCTATTCAAGCATTGACAGGCTTCAAATATAGCTTGACACACTTTTCCAAAATGCCTGACAAATTGGTTATCCCCTATACAAAAGATCAAGTGGAAGTTTTGGCTGGTACAGTAGATGATTGGGCAATACTTATTTGTGCCTTTCCTGATGTTATTGATAATCATTTGCCAAAACATGAATTGCTTACTTTTGTTGATAAAAATGTGGTCTATTTTCCAAAGATTACTTCCAAGGTACCAATAATTTCTGCATTAACCATATTTACTGATGGTTCTAAGACTGGTAAAGCTGCTTTTGTTGTTCAAGGTCAAGAACCTGTTGTTTTAGATTTCCAACCTGATACCCCACAAATCACCGAGTGCCAGACTGTTTTGGAAGTCTTCAAAAGATTTTCAGAACTGTTTAATTTATTCTCAGACTCACAGTATGTAATGAATGCAGTCGCTTCCCTTGAGGTAGCAGCATCTATTAAACATACTAGCACGGTGTCTAATATCCTACATCAGATACAAACTTATATACTGAATAGGGAGCATCCATTTTTCGTTGGGCACATTGGAGCTCATACCTTGCTCCCAGGACCTATGTCCCAGGCTAATGATCTAGTTGACCATGCTACTCGATCCTTGGCCCTTATGGTGACAGATCCTGTACAGTCTGCTAAGGAGTTTCACAAATTGTACCACATGCCAACAAATACATTGAGACAGAAATTCTCAATTCCCAGACATTTGGTGAGAGATATTGTAAAATCTTGTTCTTCCTGTGTAACTTTTCTCCACCCACCACAAGTGGGTGTGAATCCAAAAGGACTTAAACCTAATGTATTATGGCAGATGGATGTTACTCATATTCCTGAATTTGGAAAATTGAAATACCTTCATGTATCAGTTGATACCTATTCTGGAGTCATTCATGCCACACCCTTAGCTGGGGAAAAGGTGGTTCATGTCCGGACCCACTGCCTGGAAGCATGGGCATCATGGGGAAAGCCTCAGCATCTAAAAACAGACGACGGTCCCTGCATATACATCTCGACGGATTCCGTACCTTCTGTGCACAACTCCAAGTGGCACACACATTAGGCCTGCCTTATAATCCTCAAGGTCAAGGCGTTGTTGAAAGAGCCAACAGAAGTATCAAAGAATTACTTCAAAAACAAAAAAGGGGGATAGCAGAGTATGCTTCTCCCAGAGAGAGAATATCTCTTGCACTCTTTACTCTTAATTTTCTAATTTTGAATGATGCTGGTGATTCGGCAGCTGATAGACACATTATGGCACCTCCTTATCAGGAAAGGAGAGTGATGTGGAAAAATGTACTTGATAACAAATGGTATGGACTGGATCCCATAATATCGAGATCCAGGGGAGCTGTATGTGTTTTCCCACAGAATCAAGAAGATTCAATCTGGGTTCCAGGTGCCTGACTCGACCCGTTGATGATGCCCCTGAGGACAACATGGAGTCAGATTCGAATCAGGCTACTGAGGTGCCTGTTATGGATAATGTTGACCAACTGCCTCGGACCGGTAAAGTCTGAACAAATATTGTGGGCCCTGATGAAAGCCTGGCCTTATCCAATGCCACTTACATCGCAATCAGGGGTGTTCCCTTTTTTCTTTAGCTCTAATGAAACATTAGGATGGCCATCTGTGCCTGTGGATAAGAGTAAGGTGATTAATAATTTTACCACAGCTAGCCTTGTAAATATGCTCTGCTTCATGGTTCGAACTGATCATGCTTCAACCAATCCTTGTGTTGTTCTTATCAAGCAGACGCTGGGATGGTTTGGACACCCTAATATTACCCAGGGGAGAGAATTTGGAAAAGCTATTATCCTCACTGGATTAACCCCAAGAGCAGTTAGTAAAGGTAACGGCTCTGCTCCTCATAGACAGCCCTCAGTTCTACCACGATGTGTAGGCTCGACTGGCCCCCAACGTGGACAGGCTGTCAGGGTAGCTTAACTCCTAATTGGGTTAATGTGAATAAGACATTTTCCTTATCCTTGAAAACTTCACCCTTTAGTAAAACCTTTACTAGTTTTAATTTTTCCTTTAATAGCCCTTTAATGGCTACCAAATCTAATCCCTTTGATTCTTGGGTTTTGTGTAATGAGATAGGAACCTGTAGTCAGCTTAATGCTTTGGGACTTGTATTAGGTGGTGCCTTTAAAAATTGTAGCTATTTTTTTCATTCTGGGGAGACATTTGAACAAAATGTTACAGTAAATTCCAATAAGCCCATGGAATTCAAATCCACACCAGTTTGTGTGTGGCCCCCGTTTCTTTTGGTGGTTTTAAATTATACACAGAGTGTTTTAAATTGCAGTAATCAAACATGTTTGTTAACCCAATGTTGGAATGCTTCATTGCATGATGCCATGGTTGTGGTGAGGATACCCACTTATGTGCCCATGCCTGTTAAGGTACAAGAAGGAGAATTGCTGATGCTGCTAAGTAGACATAAAAGAGATTTTGGTATTACAGTGGCCATTGTAACTGCTATTGCCCTTTCTGCCACTGCCGCTGGTGTTGCTGCAGCATCTCTTGCTACCTCTGTCCCTACAGCAAAAGCTTTAAATAAGCTGACGGGGAATACAGCTCAAGCCCTCAGCACTCAGACAGCTATTAATGGACAGCTGCACCGGGGCATAGTCCTAATCAATCAGCGAGTTGATCTACTTCAAGAACAGGTAGATATATTGCAACAAGTTGTCACAGCAGCCTGCATAGTCCCTATGAGTGGCCTCTGCTTGACGACGGTCCAATATGAGAATTTTAGTAGAGCTGCTAACTATTCTAAACAATTGAGTGCTCATTTAACAGGAACTTGGACAGCTGAATTTGATAACCTAACCAGCATACTGCGACGAGAGATCATCCTGGTTAATTCTACTCGGGTGCACCTGGCCACCATGGATGAGATGCTGTCTTGGCTGCGGTCTTCTATTAGCTTCCTGAAGGAGGGGCAGGAATGGGATTGCTTTTAGCCTGCTGTTTGGGAGGGAGCGTGTTGTGCCTGTGGTTGATCTGCCGTATGTGAGCACGTGCTCAGAGGGACAAGGTCTGTATGACTCAAGCTCTAGCTGCCTTGGAGAATGGCTCCTCTCCCGCCATATGGCTAGCAGCCCTTAAGAATGCCTAACCCTCTTTACACAGCCCTTGCACCCCTAGGACTAAGTAGTCCATTGCACTTGGGAGGGTGTGTGAGAGATTTGTCTGAGCATAGCCTTTGTACCCCTGGGGCATCAGCCCATTGCACATGGGAAGGTATGCTTTTGACTTTGCTGTTCTACCATCCTCGATCGGTTCACACATCATGAGGTGGGGACCTGATTGGATGATCTAGTACAGTGCTGGCATTCTATTAATAAAGAAGGGGGAGATGTTAGGAGCTGCCAACCGCCATTCCGAGATGGTGCTGACCTCGAATCGCCAGTTCATAAATAACTCCATATAAGGCAATTACAGAGCTCTGTGGCTGATTTACACTGCACCTGCACAAGTGTTGATATCATGACCTTGTGTCCCCAAGCCTATCCCATGGCTCCCTGTGCTTGAATTCTGGCGGAATCCAATCACAGAGTAACCCGTTCCCTTGGTTTTCCATATAAACAGCTGCTCTTTTGTTCTCAGGGCCCCTCACCTCCCGCTCTTCCTTAATCCAGAGGCGCTCCAATAAAGTGTGGAGAAGAATCCTCAAGTGGTGGTCGTTCTTCTTCGCTGGTCGAGGAGTTCGCTGCAAAAGGCCACTCTCCAACCCAGACAGGTTTATTAGTTGGCCATTTTAAAGGTAAGCCAGTTGGTACTTCTGAGAGTTCAACAGCAGTTGTGCTCTGTTTGTGTACAGCCTGAATGGTTGGTGACTGTTTTTTATAGCATGTTATATTATTCCTAGAAACATGCATTGGCCTGTATTCGTTTTCTGAGAGTATAGAAATTTTAATCTGGGTATTCCACTGTTGTAACAGATCTCAGCCTCAAAGATTTACTGCTATGTTTGCTACATATGGCTTCAGCCTTCCTCTCTGTCTTTCTGGCCCTACTGATTCAACCCATCTCGAACTCTGTATCTGAGATAGGATGCCAATTCCTAAAAGTTGGACATCGACCTCTTGAAGAGACCAATTTGGATGCCATGATTTTGGTGTAATTATAGTCACACCTGTACCTGTGTCTACCAGCCCCTCCAGAACCAAGCCATTAATTAGAATTCTAAGCTTTCATCTTTGTTCATTTATGGAAGTCTGCCAAAATATTTGTTTTATTGTGTTCTTTGGAAACAGTGATTCATCTATCAGAGCTGTTTGATCATCCATTGCAGTATCTGTTTTTTCATTAGGCATTGGTTTATTCAGTTGTCCTGGAGAGGAATGTCTTCCACAGTGGCTGGGAATGTTCTTACCACATTTGATTTGGGGGCCTGCAAGAGGCCCCCTGAGGGGTTTTCTGCCAGTAAAGGGTTGCCTCATATATCTATTTTTGATCTGCACTCACTGGTCCAATGTCGGCCTTTGCCACATCTTCTACATAATCCAGGAGGTGGTTGGGTCTTCTGTTTAGGCTATTCCTAGAAGTATTACTTCTAGGATTACCCCATGTACAGTTTTTACTTATATGACCTGGTGTACCACATTTAAAACATTTGGTACCATGGGGCCTTCTTTCACCTCTGGGATTTGTCTCTCCTATCCAAGCCTCATTACTGTAGTTAAGAGATTCAACTCCATTAGTATACTGAATGCATTCTTCCAAAGGAGCTGGTCTGATCTTTAATGGTATAAGAATTCTTTTGCGTTCTGCATTAGCATTGTCGAATGCCAAGGACTCAGTTCACACTTTCTTAATTCTTTATCTGACACAGCTTTTGTTATAGCTGTGTTCAGCCTTTGTAAAAAATCAGTGAAGTGTTTGTGAAGTCCCTGAAATATCTTTGTGTATACCTCAGGTGCTTTTCCAGGTTCTGGAATTTTTCTCAAGGATTTAGAGCTGCTTTACAGCATTAGAGATATTGTATGCTCATCATAAATGGCTTGTACATTCCTGTCAGGGTAACATCCCTCACCAAGTATTTGATCTTGGGAGATCACAAAACCTCTGAGTTTTTCTTGTTCTAAATTCCTTGCCTCTTCTCTCAACCAGCTTTTCCACTGTAACTGCTGGCTATATTCTAGAATAGCTGAACTTAACTGATGCCAGTCATCTGTAATAATTCTTTGTAAGTAGAGCATGAATTTAACATCTTTTTTTACACATGTAGAGTGTATCCCATATGTAACTACTGCTTCCTTTATATTTTTTAATTCCCTTGTTGAAATTGGTTGTAATGTATATGTCGTATATCGCTCAGGGTGTGTCATCTGCTGGCTTCTCATGGATGTTTACAGGATAAGCCATTGTACGAGAGCCATTTGGAGATGTTACAACCTGTATGGTCTTGCCCTTCTGCTTATTAGGTCCTTTGTCATGTTTGTTGAGAGTTTCCTCCAGGTCTTGTAAAGGAGCACCTAGGGTCTGTTCCAGGGAGTAAACCTCACTTATAAGGGATTCCAGATTTCTCATGGAATCATGGAAGTTTTTATGTTCTTCTGAAACACATGATTCCATAGACTTTATATTATCAATTGATAATTTTTACATTAACCTGTTAATGGCAATGATGAAGCTAAGGGATTCTTGAAGTTTTCAATTTCATTAAGTTTTTCTTGGTTTAAAGAGGGCTTGAGGCAGCTAAGAAGGCTATAGTCAACTTGGACCTAATCCAAAAGAGAAATGCCATCTATGTCATCCTCTACTCCCATACTGGGAAGTATAACAGGTATGGAGATGTCTATAAGCTATTAATTAAGAAGTATTTATATACTGTGGGAGCCCATTTGCATGTTCCTCATGGCTACAAGGTAGGTCCACATAGAGGATTAAGACCACAGGTCTGAGTACAGGTGTCTGAGATCGTCTGCACTTGGCTCTGCTTGGGGGAGGTCTTTTGCTCCACTCCTTGGCATCTCTATAAATACCCTGGGGCAGAGAATGTCAAGGCCTGTTGGAATAGGTTCAAGGCCCCTGGAGGCTATCCTTTATTTTCTATCTGTTTATCTCCATGATCTAAATCCTTCTAATATTCCCTGCTGTTTGCACTCAAGAAAACTCTGAGGAACTGTGGGGTTGGTGGGTAAATACCCCGAGTAAGTGTGGACAAGGTGACTTAGTATGAACAGTAGAATCCCAAAAGTCAGTAAAAGAATCAGAGACAGCCACTGTTCCCACTGTTTTGAGACACACAAGTAGGCCAACCTACACCACTGTAACATATGCAGAGTGCATAGGTCAGTCCATGCAAATATCTTGTTTGCTGGTTCAGTCTGTGACCCCCTATGATCCCACAATAATTAATTGTGTGAGCCTTCCTGGGGTGTACTTGACCCCTATGACTCCTACAATCTTTTCTCCTCTGTTACAGGAATCCTGAAATCCACCTCAAGTTTGACTATGGAAGACTTGCTTTTTTTGTTTTTTCTTTTAGGTTGTTCTGGAGCTACTGCTGTCTCTGCAGACTCCTTTTCTGTGCAACACCCTCTGTAGCCTCCATGGGTCTTTCAGACTCCACAGATCTCTTGGGCAGGTCTACTGCCAAATTTATTGTTTTCTCTGATCTACAAACGTTTTTGAGATCAAGTATTTATTTTGTAATAGAAACTTTCCATACATATTAATCCAAATGTCCATTTTTCCCTTTTCCAGAGCTTAACAATAACTTTTATAATTCCTGCTTTTATAAGATTTCTTTTAGTCATTTTGTATAAATGAAATCAAACATCATTTTGGATGACTATATTTTATGTGTATATAAAATTTTCTGGATTCATTTAATCCTAGTGAGTAGCTGTCTTACTATTGTGATTAAGTCTGAAATGAGCATAGGAGCATAGGAATCTCTTCAAAATTATGATTTCCATTCACTTTCATAAACAACCAGCAAAGGGATTTATTGGTCATAATGCAATTGTATTTTACTTTTTAGTTACCACAACAGTTTCCATCATGGCTACACCAATTTACATTTCTAGTAACAGTTTGCCAGTCATCTCTTTTCTCAAGAAACTGTCAAATAGTTGTTAATGTGTGTTTTTATAGTGGACATCCAAATATAAGCATGGGAATAATTCATTGTAGTTTTTTTGTTTGTTGTTTTTTCTTTTTTCCCTATCTCTTATTAGTTTTGATCTGAAGTCTAGTTTGTCAGGTATTAAAATAGCCACACTGGCTTGCTTCCTGGTTCCTCTTGATTAGCTTAGAAATCCTTTTACATCCTTTACAGCCATGGCAGAAACACCTGGGTTCCCGGAACAAACACTCCACTTTGGACTTTCCTTCTACCCAACCCCTTCAAAAGGACTCAATTGCCCAACACCTTGTCTTCAAAGGAAACAAACAAGTAAACAAATAAGTAAATAGAGAGATAAACAAACAAACAAATAGGTAACAACAAAAGAAAGAAGAGCACCAAGAATCTAGACCTTTGCCTTCCTCTTCCATTGGAACTCTGTGGTTACAGACAGACACACTGAACTTCTTGATCACCCATGCAAACAGCTAAGGATTAAGGATGATTCCAGCCCCACCTCACCCCAGTCTGGACTGTCTGTTCCCTTCCATCAACTAACTAATCCATTAGAAGGAGTAGTGTACATACATTCCTACAGATTATTATATAGACAAATGGATACATAGACTTCTAGATACAAAGATACATAAAGAGCTGATATATAAACATGTCAGGAAAGTTCATGCATGCAGTCCACAAGCACCAAAAAGTTAAAATCAAACAAGAGAAGCTAAAACTGAGTAAAAATAAAAGGAAAAAAATGAACATCACGATCCTAAAAAGAAAGTATGTAGGTGAAACTGTGTGTCTGCTTGGCCAAGTGGGTGTGTAAAAAAGTGGATAAAAGTGTGTTGTGGTGACACATTCTCTTTATCCCAGAGCTCAGGGAGGCAGAGGCAGGTGGTTGCCCCTAAGTTCCAGACCAGCCTGGTGTACATAGCAAGTTTTGGGACATCCTGGATTGTTCCACAGAGAGACCCTATCTCAAAAAAACCAAAAATAGAAAAAGAAAAAAGAAAAAATGTAAAAAAAATAAAGAAAAAATTACAGAATGGAGAGTTAAAAAAAAAAAAAAGGTGGTCGTGGTGGACTAAATGAGCCCAGACAATCCATCTCAAAACATATGTACACACATACACACACACACACACACACACACACACACACACACACACACACACACATCCACACACAAACCGAAATTGAAAGAGACACAGCTTTACTCACATAGTTGGCTTTCACAATCTGGATCTTTTATTTATTTGTTTTTTTATTTATGTGTCTATTCATTTATTTGAAGCCAAGGTGGTAGGCACTTGATTCCCTGAAAATGAGTTGGGTTTATGCAAAGTACAAAGTGAAGTGTTTCCTCTGGAATCCACATCTTTCTCCAGGTGTTGGTGTAGGTGCTCCCAGTAGGGCTGGAAGCAGCAGGGGGTCTAGGGAGCAGGAAGGGAAGACTGCCCAGTGTCTGGAGAGGACATCTAGGAGCTGTAGTAGGAGCAGGGATCTCAGGAGCAGGTGTTGCAAAGCCTGGGCTCTCCAGGAAGAGGAGAGAGCAGGTCTGGTCCAGACTGATTGCCAGCAATTCCAGGGCAATGAGCAACCTCGGGTCACCTCCACCTGAGCCTCTTCTTGTAATGCCTGATGGCTTGGCCATGAGTGGGGCAGGTTTCTTGTTAGGCTGGGGCTTGTTACTGTCCCTGGACTCTGGGCAGGGTGCACTCTGTGGCAGGCTGTGGGCAAGGATTCCTGAAGGCTGCTCATTTCAGAGGAGGCTGACACTCCGGGTCCAGACTCTGCCTGTTTGCCTGGTCTTGTGGCTTGAGCCTGGAAGGCGATCATCTTGGTTTGGTGGCCTTGAGTTTTCTTGCCTTGGTATCCTTGGAGGTGGGAATCTCAAGGCTTGTAGTCTCAGCTCAGGGGACTCCTTCCTGTAGCTGGAGGATTGTGGTACTCTCAGTCTAGGTGTGAGATGGCTTGTCCATGTGTGTCTGGGGACTGTACTCCTCTTCTTGCTGCCAGGGCTCAGTTTCTTCAGGCTTGTCTTGGCAGCACATTTTCCATGGGCTGTGGGGTTCAGCAAATTTCCTGCCATGGCAGTTCTGCAGCAGGCTGTAACAAGCAGGACCCAAATAGACTGGCGTTTTGATGTTCTTTCTGCATGCCCAAGGAGGGTCTTGTTGATCAGTGTGGAATGAAGTCTGTCCATGGCCACCCAGTGGGAAGCATGATAGCATACTGGAAGCATCTTCTGGAAGGGGGCTCCCAGAGATGACATGGCCATTTGGAACGTGGTGACGTTCAGACTTGCCCCAGAGCGCCTTTGCTACAAGGATAAGGGCCTTAGCTTTCCAGTAACACCCACCCCCAAATCTTGCAGTGAGTCAGCCTCAGCTGCTGTGCAGAAGAAGGACAAGAGCTGTCAGAGTTGAGGCAGGCCTCCAAAGAAGCAACCTGGTGCTCTTCCTGGATCCAGTGTCCTGGAGTCTTTGCCCCAACATCTAACTTGCTGGAGATGGGCTTGGCACCTTTTTTTAAAAACTACCCTTCATTCTGTTTTTTCTTTCTTTATGTTTCTTACATACATTTTTGTTTTTTGTTTTTCTTTTTCTATTTTTGGTTTTTTGAGACAGGGTTTCTTTGTGGAACAACCCGGGCTGTCCCAGTACTTGCTATGTAGACCAGGCTGGTCTGGAACTTACAGGAAACTATCTTCCTCTGCTTCCCAGAGCTCTGGGATAAAAAGGGTGTGTCACCACATCACACTTTTATCCACTTTTTTACGTGTCAACTCAGCAAACAGACACATAATTTCACCTACATACTTTCTCTTTAGGATCTTGATGTTCATTTTTTCCCCTTATTTCTTACTAAGTTTTAGCTTCTCTTGTTTAATTTTTACCTTTTGGTGCTTTTACTGCATGCTGAACTTTCCTGACGTATTTATGTATCAGCTCTTTATATATCTTTGTATCTATAAGTCTATGTATCCATTTGTCTATATAGTAATCTGTAGGAATGTATGTACAATTATCTTTCTAAAGGATTAGTCAGTCGATGGAAGGGAACAGGTAGTGTGACTGGGGATGAGGTGGGGCTGGAATCGGCTTCAATCCATAGATGATTGCATGGGTGATCAAGAAGTTGAGTGTGTCTGTCTGCAACCACCAGTTCCAATGGAAGAGGAAGGCAAAGGTCTGGGTTCTTGGCGCACTTCTTTATTTCTTTGTTACTTATTTGTTTGTTTGTTTGTTTATCTATATCTCTATTAGAATGAATTATTCCCTTGCTCATATTTGGATGGCCACTATAAAAAAACACACATTAGGAACAATTTGACAGGTTCTGGAGAAAAGAGAAGACTGGCAAACTGTTAATAGAAAGGTAAATTGGTTTAGCCATGATTGAAAACATGGTGATAGTAACTCAAATACTAAAATATAGCATCATTATTACCAACGAATCCCTTTGCTGGTTGTTTATGAATGAACATCACTATTTGGAAAAGGTTCCTGTGCTCCTATGCTCATTTCAGACTTAGTCACAATAGTAAGATAGCTGCTCACTAGGATTAAATGGATCCAGAAAATTTTATATACACATAAAATATAGTCATCCAAAATGCTGTTTGATTTCATGTATACAGAGTGACTAAAAGAAGTGATCTTTTAAAAACAGGAATTATAAAAGTGATTGTTAAGCTCTGGAACAGGGAAAATGGATGTTTGGATTAATATGTATGGAAAGTTTCTACTAAAATATAAATACATGTGATCTTAAAAATATTTGTAGATCAGAGAAAAAAATAAATTTGGCAGTACACCTGCCCAAGAGCTCTGTGGAGTCTGAAAGACCCATGGAGGCTCCAGAGGGTGATGCAGGGAAAAGGAGTCTGCAGAGCCAGCAGTAGCTCCTGAACAACCTTAAAAAAAAGTCTTCCATAGTCAAACTTAGTTGGAGCTCAGGATTGCTGTAACAGAGGAGAAAAGTAAACCTATGTACTCTGCATATGTTACAGTGGTATAGCTTGTCCTACCTCTGGGTCTCATAACAGTGGGAACAGTGGCTGTCTCTGATTCTTTTTCTGACTTTTGGGACCCTACTGCTCATACTAGGTCACCTTGTCCACCCTTATTGGGTGCATTTACCCACCAACCCCACAGTTCCACAGAGTTCTTGAGTGCAAACAGAAGGAAGTATTAGAAGGATTTAGATCATGGAGATAAACAGATAGAAAATAAAGGATATTCTCCAGAGGGCCTGGAACCTATTCCAACAGGCTCTGACATTTTCTGCACCAGGGTATTTATACAGATGCCCAGAAGGGGAGTAAAAGACCTCCCCCAAGCAAGGCAAGTGCAGACCATCTCAGATACCTGTATGTGGTCTTAATCCTCTATGTGGACCTGCTGGGTAGACACGAGGAACCTGCAAATGGGCTTCCACAGGTCCCCCTTTCTTAATATATAAATAATTATTTATTAATAGCTTACAGCAATCTCCATAGATGATCCACTTCCCAGTATGGGAGTAGAGGATGCTATCGATGGCATTTCTCTTTCGGATTAGGTCCAACTTGACTACAGCATTTTTAGCTGCCTGGAGCCCTCTTTAAACCAAAAAACTTAATGCAATCACAAGGTTAATGAATCCATTATCTTCATCATTACCATTAATAGGTTAACGTAAATATTGCTATACATAGTCACAATTCTCTCAGTCTTACCAATCAAAGCAAACTCTTTACAAAACCATTTAATTAACACATATGGTGCTATATATAGTTAATTTTTTTCAGTCTTACAACTTTAACTCTTCATTTGAATTGTCTTGCTAACAGAACATAGGAAACACTTCTGATGTATTCACATCAAACTAAACATTTCCTTAACTCCACAAAACCAGGGTGCATTCGTATCAATAACTTAAACGTAACTTCTGTAAACATAATCCAACCTTAATTCATTCATCACTCTTCCTTTTCTATATATTTTTATACAATCTCAAACCAAGTTAGAAAATACCACAGCTCATACAATTCCTACAAACCCATATTGAAAATGGATATTCTCAATCTAATGACTAACACTTTGAAAACTTTAAGAATACATCCAAAAGCAGTTTCTTAATATAACTCTTTACACTTTAAATGTAGTCTCTTAGTATACCACATTTGCATTTCTTACTAACAAAACATGACATTAATCCACTCAAACTACATTTTTTTTAAATTAAGTAGACTAAGAAATATTAACTCTCCCTTTTCTTTATAATTTTTAACAAATTCTCAAGCCTAGTTAGAAAACCCAAACTTTTCCATTTAAACAGTTCCATTTGAAACACAAAGCCAGTTCCATAAGCAATTCCATTTTTACATACACCGTTCTACAGAAAAAATTGCATTTTTAACAGAATAATTCATGAATCACCAGTATATACGCATACACAAAACTGCATCTAGAGTCAAGGTAGAAACAATAAATTTCTTCATTTAAACAGTTCCATTTTTAGCACAAATAATTCCAGAAAGCAGTTCCCAGGTCATTAGTATAAGGAAAATCAAAATTGTCCCATTGCAATGATATCTACTGTTCATTTCATTAAGTCCCAAAATTCGAATGATAAATTCTGGTCCTAGCCTTCCAATTATGAAGAATTCCATAACCAAAATCTTTTTGTAGTTTTATCTCATTATGTCAAGTTGAAAAAGTTCAAAAAAATAAATTCTGGCATCAGGCTTTCACTTCCAATTATGAAGAAACTTTTACAACCAAAACTTTTTGCATTTAACAATTTTAGTCAAACAAGTGTCTCTGCAACTTTTATTATGCACATATATTTTTAGTTACAATAGTATTCTAAACTGCACTGATTTTGATGTTAGCTCAGGTTATTCTATGTTGCTTTGATTTTCCCACAGATCTCAGCTGTGGATGCCTTCTTATGCTGGTTCTGGCGTCCACCATTCTTAGCTTCTTAGTGGCTTCTGGAGCTTTTGAAACCATTCAGACTGCCTACTTTGCAGTCTACTAAGACACTGCCTTCTGTGTCTCAGGTTCTCTCACCATGTACATTAAGAATAGACTCACACTTATCATTTACACTTTTACAAACTCACATATAACATATTTTGCCTTGCAAAGCTTTTAGACTCACATTCAACATTACACTTTTTACAAACACATATATAATGTATTAACACTTATTTATACTCCTTAAGGAATGTATAGAACTACTTATCAAATATATTTCATATATATATGTATATATAATATTGATTCAAACTTCCTATTTCTTATTTGAACTTACATTTACAAGTAGCATCTTTACTTGTTTCAAGCTTATTAAGACTTCCTTAGATACTTCTTGCAAGCTTATATTCTTAAAGGAACTCTAGAAATCTATTTTCCAAACTTATATAGGACTATCATTAGCATATATCTAACTTAACAAACACCCAATGATTTTTAACACAGATCTAACAAGACAGAGTTATTTTTTTAAACTCACATATCTTATTTTCATCTTTTTCTACTCCTTATTCTTAATTATCGTAATCTGTATTAGAAATATTCTTTTAACTAGACAGGGAGTACATACATCATTTCTAAAGATTAGAGTTTGTAGTCAGCCTTGCTAGTGGGATTTAGTGAGTGATGTGGTTATAGTGTTGTGATACTTGTTGCTAGAGGACAGTAACATTTTTGTGACGAGGCCACAGCCCAAAGTTGCCCAGTTCTCTCAGCCTTCCCAGAACCAGAAGAGATGCTCTGTCAGCTATAAACGGTTTTTAACTAGAGACTGTACCCTCACCCACATTCATACCAGCCCCCCAAGTGCTTCAGTTCAGACAAATGTTTCTATTACAGCAGTACAGCTGACCTTCCTTAGTTTCATTCTCCTTACCCCAAATGGTCAGGTAACCACTGAACTTCATTCTCTTCTTGTGAAAAAAAAAACAAAAACAAAAACAAAAAACAAAACATAACAACAACAACAACAAAAAAAAACCAAAACCATTTCCCTGACCCCATGTTAACACACGATTTCCCATTGGGTACAAAATTGTTGAAGTGCCTTGCTACTATATGCAGAACCATTATCAATGTTAATAATTGTTGGTATACACATATATGAAGAACACTTCAAGCAGTGCATTTTTGACGCTTCCCCAGATTGTGCACTAGCCATTAAAAATCTCAATAAGTGTCAATGGTCACATGTACATATCCTAATTTGCCAAATTCAACAATATGAGTAACGTCCATTTGCATAGATGATTAGAAAGAAGACATCGAGGGTTTACCAATAACTGAGGGACAGGAAAATATTTGACATATCCCGTATCAT
This sequence comes from Onychomys torridus, assembly GCF_903995425.1. NCBI lineage: Eukaryota > Metazoa > Chordata > Mammalia > Rodentia > Cricetidae > Onychomys > Onychomys torridus. Next base: position 48,150,257 of record NC_050459.1, read on the forward strand.
TTAACTATTTGATGAACTGCTTCTTTGGTAAGACTGAATTGTTTTCTTAAGCTTTTGCTATTTTGATGATGAAGAGCATGTGACTGTGGAGCCATTTCCACTTGGGATAATGCTACTATCTTTATTAACTTATGAGCCAATGCATTACCCTCAGCTAAAGGACCAGGAAGATTGGAGTGAGCTCTAATATGGCCCACAAAGCATGGCAGCTTTCAATTTGTGTATAGCATCTTGAATTTCTTGAAACATTTTGACTTGATTGTTTTTAGTTCCAATATTTTCACCAAAACTATTACTATTCAAAGGAGTCAAGAATAGATGTTGTATCATGAAACATATCCTTTGTTAGCTTACTATGAGAAAAAGCATTCTCAGGATTTAGTATTTTCACTTCATTAGCTTTAACTCCTGATAATATTAGCAGCTGTGTTATTTAGCATTGATTTCTTATAAGGAACTTTCAGGTGAAGCAACTATTTTGTAAGACAGCTAGATTTTGTGGTTTGTTTCCCGTTTATAAAGCAGTCATTTTTTGAATGCCTGTTTCCTTGTCTCCCTAATAAGATTTGCAAAGGAATCACTCATTGCAGGCAGTTTTTTCAAAAGGTAAAGAACTTGTAATTTCAACATGTTTCTTCATATCTAACACAAAGTTCAGTGTATAAACTGCTTTCTCTTGTTTTAAGTATTTTAAAGTGGCTTGTTTGCTCTTATAGGTAGCTTTTTGTCTGATCTGAGTTCTCAAGAGGAAAGATTAAGCTTTCTAGCATTGCTTTGAGAAGAAACTTCATTCAGAGTTATGAAGTTTTTGGACAGTATCGGCATCTTTAGCTGAAATACTACATTTCCCAAAGTGCATTTCTCTTTCTCAGGTCACTGTTAGGAGCTAGCTTATGGAAACTCCATTTCCCTTATTTCTTTTTGGCTCTTTGCCTCACTGCTGCTCTGCCCACCCCACCCTGTTGCTTAAAAGTTGGTGGGTGGGCCAAGTCCCCTCACCACCACCCAATCAAACACCTAGGCTGGATCTGCTGGGCACGCCCTTTCCGACTTTCAGGCCTCTAAGCCACACCCACAGACAAAATCTCTTGCATTATCTTCATCTCCTCCAGGGTGGGACAGCAGGGAGGGGCTGGAGACAGGAGGTGGAGAAAACAAGGACAGAGACCTGATGGGTCCCAGGCCACTAGCTCCCTTATAGGTGACTCCTGCGACTTGGGACCCTAAGTGGGAACGTTTTTCTGCTTTTGGCACAGTGCGCTCACAAGTGGCTCATGCCAGCCTAGGGTGCATCCCGTAAATGGCAACTCCTCACACTGCTTGTGCCATAAAAGTATGGAATCCATTTCTCCACACAAACCACCCTGTCTCTCTCTCTTACTCTCTCTGTCCCACCATGTTTGTTCTCCTTCTCTAGTGAGACAGAATGTCTGGCTTCTCCTAGTCCTCTCACCCCCACCGCCATCAATTATTTTTCTTTATTATTACGTGTTTTAAATTTTATACATCAGCCATGGGTTCCCCTGTCCTCCCCGCTCCCGCCCCCACCTTCCCCTCAGCCCCTTCCCTCCATTCCCATCTCCTCCAGGGCCAAGGCACCCCTGGGGATTCATTTAAACCTGGTGGATTCAGTACAGGCAGGTCCTGTCACCTCCTTCCAAACTGAGCAAAGTGTCCCTGTGTAAGCCCAAGGTTTCAAACAGCCAGCTCATGCACTAAGGACAGATCCTGGTCCCAGAGCCTGGATGGCTCCCAAACAGATCAAACTATTCAATGGTCTCATTTATCCAGAGGGCCTGATCCAGCTGGGGGCTTCACAGCCGTTGGTTCATAATTCATGTGTTTCTATTCTTTTGGCTATTTGTCCTTGTGTTTTTTGCAATCTTGGTCTCACCATTCACACTCTTACAGTCCCTCCTCTTTCTCGACAGTTGGATACTTGGAGCTCCATCTGGGGCCTGGCTGAGGATCTCTGCTTCCACTTCCATCTTTTATTGGATGAGAGTTCCAAGACGACTGTTAGGGTGTTTGGCCATCTGATCACCAGACTAGGTCAGATCAGGCTTTCTCTCGACCATTGCCAGCAAACTACAGAGGATATATCATTGTAGAATTCTGGGGACCTCTCCATCACTCTGCCTATTCCTGTTCTCATATGGTCTTCATTTATCATGGTCTGTTATTCCTCATTCTCCCTTTCTGTTCTCTGTTCTTGATCCAGCTGGGACCTCCTGTTCCCCTAAGCTTTCTTTCCCCCAAATCTTGCCCTTCATTATTCCCACTATTGTCCAGGTTGTTCATGTAGGTCTCATCCATTTCTCTGTCATTGGGTGATCCTTGGGTCTTTCCTAGGGTCCCGTTTTCTAGGTAGCCTCCCTGGAGTTGTATAGCAGTCTAGTCATCTTTGTTTTACATCTAGTATCTTCCTATGAGTGAGTACATACTGTGTTTGTCCTTCTGAGTCTGGGTTACCTCACTCAGGATGATTTTTCTAGATCCATCCATTTGCCTGCAAACCTCATGATGTCATTGTTTTCCTCTGCTGATTAGTACTCCATTGTGTATATGTACCACATTTTCTTTATCCATTCTTCAGTTGAAGGGCATCTAGGTTGTTTCCAGGTTCTGGCTATTACAAACAATGCTGATATGAACATAGCTGAGCATGTGCCATTGTGGTATGATTGAGCATTCCTTGGGTATATACCTAAGAGTGCTACAGCTGGGTCTTGGGGGAGATGGATTCCCAAATTTCTAAGGAAGTGCCATATTGATTTCCGAAGTGGCTGTGTAAGCTTGTATTCCCACCAGCAGTGGAGGAGAGTTCCCCTTGCTCCACATCCTCTCCAGCATAAGCTGTCTTCTGTGCTTTTGATCTTAGCCATTCTGACAGGTGTAAGGTGGTATCTGAGAGTTGTTTTGATTTGCATTTCCCGGATATTTAGGGATGTGGAGCAATTCCTTAAATGTCTTTCAGCCATTTGAACTTCCTCTGTTGAGAATTCTCTGTTTAGTTCTATAGCCCATTTCTTAATTGGACTGTTGGGCATTTTGATGTCTAATTTCTTGAGTTCTTTATATATTCTGGATATCAGCCCTCTGTCAGATGTGGAGTTGGGGAAGACCTTTTCCCATTCTGTAGGCTGTCGCTTTGTCCTGTTGACCATGTCCTTTGCTCTACAAAAGCTTCTCAGTTTCAACAGGTCCCATTGATTGATTGTTTCTCTCAGTGTCTGTGCTACTGGTTTTATATTTAGAAAGTGATCTCTGGTGCCAATGCGTTCAAGAGTACTTCCCACTTTCTCTACTATCAGGTTCAGAGTAGCTGGATTTATGTTGAGGTCTTTGATCCACTTGGATTTAAGTTTTGTGCATGGTGACAGATATGGATCTGTTTGCAGCCTTCTAAACATTGATATCCAGTTATGACAGCACCATTTGTTGAAGATGCTTTCTTTTTTCCATTGTATATTTTTGGCTTCTTTGTCAAAAATTATATGTTCATAGGTGTGCGGGTTAATGTCGGGGTCTTCAATTTGATTCCATTGGTCCATGTGTCAGTTTTTATGCCAGTACCAAGCTGTTTTTATTACAGTAGCTCTATGGTAGAGCTTGAGGTCAGGGATTGTGATGCCTCCAGAGGTTGTTTTATTGTACAGGATTCTTTTGGTTATCCTGGGTTTTTTGTTTTTCCACATGAAGTTGAGTATTATTCTTTCCAGGTCTGTGAAGAATAGTGTTGATAATTTGATGGGAATTGTGTTGAATCTGTAGATTGCTTTTGGTAAAATTGCCATTTTTACTATATTAATCCTGCCTATCCATGAGCATGGGAGATCTTTCCATTTTCTGACATCTTCTTCAATTTCTTTTTTCATGGACTTAAAGTTCTTGTCATATAGGTCATTCACATGCTTAGTTAGCATAACCCCAAGGTATTTCATATCATTTGTAGCTATTGTAAAGGGTGATGCATCTCTGATTTCCTTCTCAGCCTGTTTGTCTACTGTATATAGAAGGGCTACTGATTTTTTTGAGTTGATCTTGTATCTTGCAATGTTGCTGAAGGTTTTTATCAGCTGTATCAGTTGCTTGGTTGAATTTTTGGGGTCACTCATGTACACTAACATGTCATCTGCAAATAGGGAGAGCTTGACTTCTTCCTTTCCAATTTGTATCCCCTTAATCTCTTTATGTTGTCTTATAGCTTGGGTTAGAACTTCAAGTACTATATTGAATATGTATGGGGAGAGGGGACAGCCTTGTCCTGTTCCTGAGTTTAGTGGTATTGCTTTGAGTTCTCTCCATGTAATTTGATGTTGGCTGTTGGCTTGCTGTAGATTGCCTTTATTATGTTTAGGCATGTTCCCTGTATTCCTGATCGCTCCAAGACCTTTATCATGAAGAGATGTTGGATTTTGTCAAATGCATTTTCTGCATCTAATGAGATGATCATGTGGTTTTTTTCTTTGAATTTGTTTATATGGTGTATTACATTGACAGACTTTCGTATGTTGAACCACCCTTGCATCCCTGGGGTGAAGCCTACTTGATCATGGTGGATAATTGTTTTGATGTGTTCTTGGAGTCTGCTTGCCAGAATTTTATTGAGTATTTTGGCATCAATGTTCATGAGGGAGATTGGTCTATAGTTCTCTTTCTTTGTTGCGTCTTTGTTTGGTTTAGGAACCAGGGTAATTGTAGCCTCATAGAAGGAGTTTGGTAATATTCCTTCTGCTTCTATTGTGTGGAAAAATTTAAAGAGTATTGGTATTAAGTCTTCTTTGAAGATCTGGTAGAATTCTGCAGTGAAACCATCAGGGCCATGGCTTTTTTTGGTTGGGGGACTTTTAATGACTGATTCTATTTCCTTAGGGGTTATTGGACTACTTAAATGGTTTATCTGGTCTTGATTTAACTTAGGTATGTGGTACCTATCCAGAAAATTATCCATTTCTTTTAGATTTTCCAGTTTTGTGGAGTAGAGGTTTTTGAAGTGTGACCTGATGATTCTCTAGATTTCCTCATTGTCTGTTGTTATGTCCCCCTTTTCATTTCTGATTTTATTAATTTGGATGCTCTCTCTGTGTCTTTTGGTTAGTTTGGATAAGGGCTTGTCTATCTTGTTGATCTTCTCAAAGAACCAACTCTTTCATTAATCCTTTGTATTGTTCTATTTATTTCTATTTTATTGATTTCAGCTCTCAATTTGATAATTTCCTGGCATCTGTTCCTCCTGGGAGACTTTGCTTCTTCCTGTTCAAGGGCTTTCATGTATGCTTTCAAGTCACTAGCATGAGATTTCTCCAGCTTCTTTATGTGGGCATTCAGTGCTATGAATTTCCCTCTTGGCACTGCTTTCATAGCATCCCATAAGTTTGGGTATGTGGTGTATTCATTTTCATTGATCTCTAGGAAGTCTTTAATTTCTTTCTTTATTTCTTCCTTAACCCATTGGTGATTCAGTTGAGCATTATTCAGTGTCCATGAGATTGTAGGATTTCTATAGTTTTTTCTGTTGTTTAAACCATGGTGGTCTGATAAAACACAGGAGGTTTTTCCAATTGTTTTGTATCTGTTGAGATTTGCTTTGTGGCCAAGCATGAGGTAGAGTTCAGAGAAGTTTCCATGGGGTGCTGAGAAGAAGGTATATTCTTTTTTTGTTTGGGTGGAATGTTCTGTAGATATTAAGTCCACTTGAGCCATAACATCAGTTAAGACCATTATGTCTCTGTTAAGTTTCAATTTGACCTATCTGTTCAGAGGTGAAAGTGGGGTGTTGAAGTCTCCCACTATTAATGTGTGGGGTTTTATATGTGATTTAAGCTTTAGTAATGTTTCTTTTACATATGTGGGTGCCCTTGTGTTTGGGCATAAATGTTCAGAATTGAAACTTCATCTTGGTGGCTCTTTCCTGCAATGAGTATGTAATGTCCTTCATCATCTCTTTTGATTGATTTTAGTTTGAAGTCTATTTTGCTGGTTATTAGGATGGCTACACCAGCTTGCTTCTTAAGACCATTTGATTGGAAAGTCTTTTCCCAGCCTTTTATTCTTAGGAGGTGTCTGTCTTTGAATTTGAGATGTGTTTCTTGTATGCAGCAGAAAGTTGGATCCTGTTTTTGTATTCATTCTGTTAGTCTGTGTCTTTTTATAGGTGAATTAAGTCCATTGATATTACGGGATATTAATGACCAATGATTGTTTGGTCCTGTTGTTATTTTTATTTTTTGGTGGTAGTGTGTGTGTACTTCTCTTCTTTGTGGTTTACTGCTGTGGTGTTATCTATTGCCTGTGTTTTCATGGGTGTATCTGTCTTCTTAGGTTGGAATTTTCCTTCTAGTGCTTTCTGTAGGGCTGGGTTTGTGGATAAGTATTGTTTAAATCTGGTTTTGTCTTGGAAGGTCTTGTTCACTCCACCTATGATGATTGAAAGTTTTGCTGGGTATATTAGTCTAGGCTGGCATCCATGGTCTCTTAGTGTCTGCATTGTATCTGTCCAGGTCCTTCTGGCTTTCAAAGTCTCCATTGAGAAATCGGGTGTTATTCTGATGGGTTTGCCTTTATAAGTCACTTGGCCTTTTCCCTTTGCTGCCCTTAATATTCTTTCTTTATTCTGTATGTTTAGTTGTTTAATTATTATGTGGCGAGGGGACTTTTTGGGGGGTCTAGTCTGTTTGGTGTTCTATAGGCTTCTTGTATTTTCATAGGCATTTCCTTCTTTAAGTTGGGAAAGTTTTCTTCTATGATCTTGTTAAATATATTTTCTGTGCCTTTGAGTTGATATTCTTCTCCTTCCTTTATCCCTATTATTTGTAGGTTTGGTCTTTTCATGGTGTCCCAAATTTCTTGGACATTTTGGGTCATGACTTTGTTGGTTTTAGTGTTTTCTTTGACTGATGAATCTATTTCTTCTACCGAATCTTCAACACCAGAGATCCTCTCTTCCATCTGTTGCATTCTGTTGGTTATACTTGCCCCTGAAGTTCCTTTTTGTTTACTCAGATTTTCTATTACCAACATTCCTACTGCTAGTGTCTTCTTCATTTTTTCTGTCCCTCTTCAGGTCTTGGATTTTCTCCCTTGCTTTTTCATGATTTTCATTCAAGGATTTATTGTTTTCTTCTGCTTTAATTGTCCTTTCCTCTAGTTTTTTTATAGCGTTCTTCCCATTTTTTGTTTGTCTGTTCCTCTACTTTATTTTTGATTTCTTCTATATAAGGCTCTAGCCTCTTCATGATGTTACTTATAAGGTTGTTTTCTTCTTCTTCTTCCATTCTGTGATGTTCAGGACTAGCTGTTGGAGAAGGGCTAGGTTCTGGTGATGCTGTATTGCTCTTTATTTTGTTGTATGTACTTCTGCCTTGATGTCTGCCCATCTCCTCTTGTGTTCGTTCTTGTTCTTATCGGTGTACTTGGTCCAGAGAGAGTTGACAGATTTAGGGAGCCTCTCTCTGGGCCAGATGGAAGCTCTGGGCCAGATGGGAGTGCTGGTCCAGATGAGAGTGCTGGCCAGATAGGAGCTGGGGGGGCTGGACTCTGAGTCTCAGGAAGTCCCTGGGGTCTCCTTATTTTGTCCATATGGGATCTCCTCTTGTCCAGATGGGAGTTCCTCTGGTCTCTGGTCCAGATGGGAGTTCTGGGGCAGGATGGAAGCTTGGGGCTGGTCTCTGATTCTCAGGAAGTGGCTGGGTTCTCCAGCAGATGGGTGTGGGTGCAGGGTGTGGAGACTGCAGTGTCTGCCTGCAGTCTTGGTAAAGGGGAGCCTTCCTGCAGGGCCCGCAGATTGGCAGGAAACTGGGGCCAAGTTGGTCAGGTCCTCCCAGAGTGGCCTGTGTCCAGCAGTGGGTCCCAGGGGCAGTTGCCTCTCTGACTATTTTTTTTAAGATTTATTTATTGTGTATACAAAAGAGGGCGCCAGTTCTCATCACAGATGGTTGTCAGCCCTCATGTGGGTGCTAGGAATTGAACTCAGGACTTCTGGAAGAACAGCCAGTGCTCTTAACCACTGAGCCATCTCTCCAGTCCCCAATGATTTTTCTTAAACAATCCTTCATTCTTTAACTTTTTCTTTAATGCTTTCATTCTTTTTAATTTTTTTTCTTTTGGTTTTTGGAGACAGAGTTTTTCTGTGGAACGACCCTTTCTGTCTTGGAACTTGCTTTATAAACCAGGCTGGTCTGGAACTTACAGGGATCCACCTGTCTCTGCCTCCCTGAGTGTTGAGATTAAGTGGGTGTGTCACCACAATCCACTTTTATTCACCTTTTTACACACCCACACAGCCAAACAGACTCTTAGTTTCACCTACATACTTTCTTTTTAGTATCTTGGTTTTGGTTTTCATTTCCTTTCATTTTTACTCAGTTTTAGCTTCTCTTGTTGAATTTGTACCTCTTGGTGCTTGTGGACTGCATGCTGAACTTTCCTGACATATTTCTCTATCACCCCTTTATGTACCTTTGTATCTTGAAGTCTATTTATCCATTTGTTTTTGTAGTAATCTGTAAGATTGTATGTACAATTATCTTCCTAATGGATTATTTTGTTGATGGAAGGGAAGAGGCAGACCTGATGAGGATGAGGTGGGGCTGGAATCAGCCTCAATCCATAGCTGTTTGCAAATTGACTGCACTGGTGAATCAAGAAGTTGAGTATGTCTGTCTGCAACCACAGAGTTCTAATGGAAGAGGAAGGCAAAGGTCTGGGGTTTTGGTGCTCTTCTTTCTTTCTTTTTTCTTTCTTTCTTTTTCTTTCTTTCTTTCTTTCTTTCTCTCTCTCTCTCTCTCTCTCTCTCTCTCTTACTTATTTGTTTATTGTTTTTCTATCTATCTAATTAGTGACTTATTTATTTTCTTATTTATTTTTTTATTTGTTTGTTTCTCTTAAAGACAAAGTGTTGGGCACTTGAGTCCTTGGGTAGGATGGGTAGAGGGAAAGTCCAAAGTAGAATGTTTGCTCTGGGAACCCAGGTCTTTTTTTGAATGGTGGTCTAGGTTCTCTTTTGTGGTTGGAAGTGCCTGTGGGTCTGGGAGCAGGCAGGAATGCCTGCCCAGCATTTCTGGAGGGCGTCCAGGATCTGGAAAAGGAGCAGAGATCCCAGGAACAGGTGCTGCAAACAATGCCAGGGCTTTCCAATTGGGGCGGGCTGACTGGCACCATATCTGGCAAGAGGAGAGAGCAATCCTGCTCCAGAATGATTGCCAGCAATTCCACGGCAGAGAGTATCCTTTGGTCACCTCCAAAACCAAGAAAAACAAATAAAAACAATAGAAACAACTACAAAAAAATCTGTATAAGCAAGTGCATTCTTACAAAAGTTAAAATTAAATAAAATTAGCAAGCATAAATTTTATAAAAAATAATTTAAGTAGTGGTGAAATTATATATTCAGTATTGTTTCCCACATATGTATAAATATGCCTTTATAGTTGTCATTAGTTCACAAACATATTGGATCTTTCAGAACTTTCTTTTTTTTAATTTTTTTTTTTTTTGGTTTTTCGAGACAGGGTTTCTCTGTGTAGTTTTGTGCCTTTCCTGGATCTCACTCTGTAGACCATGCTGGCCTCAAACTCACAGAGATCTGCCTCCTTCTGCCTCCTGAGTGCTGGGATTAAAGGCGTGTGCCACCATGCCTGGCTGTTTCAGAACTTTCTATTGACTCTTTGTGATATTGGCTGCCTCAAACATTGCAATATTTTAGCTTATTTTGTAATGATGGTTAAAACTATGACAGGCAATGTTGGAAAAAATAGAATAAAAGTACTTATTTGAGGACAGGAAATCATCGTTTCAGAATAATGAGAAAATACACAATAATAGGTACATCTTTGTTAGTTGATTATTTCAGGGAATAATATACTTATTACAAGAATATGAGTGATCAAAGCCCAAATTTGAGCAATGGCCCACAAAAGAAGATTGAGTATCAAAATAAGATCATAACAACATTTGTGTTTCGAATAAGAATGGCCACATAAGCTCAAGTATTTAAAAGCTTAGTTTCCAGGGAGCCCAACTCTTTAAAGGGATTAAAAGGATCAGCAGGTTTAACCTTGTTGGAAGAAGATTGTACCTGGGGATGGGCTTTGAGGTTTCAGAAGCCTGTGCCAGGTCCAAGCTCTGTCTGTCTGTCTACTGGTAAGTGTGTAGCTCTCATCTACTTCTCCAGCACAGTGTCTCTCATGGCTTGCTGTCTTGTTCCCCATCATGGTGATAACTGATCCAGTTTCTGAACGTGTTCACAAGCCCTCAATTAACAGCTTTTCTTTTATAAGTGTTGACGAGGTCATGGATTTTCTTCAAAGAAATAGAACAGGGACTAAGAAAACATTCTGCTTCATAAGGTATTGATTATCTCAGATACATGAAAGAATATACTATTTTTAGTTACGAACCTAGCTTTTATTGGCTGAGCCATCTCTCAAGCCAGAAAGAACATACTAGTATACCATATTTGAAATGTCCAAAGGCATATAAATCAAAGGTACTTTAGTGATAGATTCAGTTTGTTGATAATCATAAAAGTTTTGTTTCCTGTAGCAAGCCCTGGTACAATGGAAATTCAGATAAGTGAAATTATGTTTAATATTATGAATGATTTCTACACAGAAAGTTCAAATAAAAACTAGAATGATGGACTTTGTTTTCTGATCCAGTATGTTAGTCTGAGTCTTTATTGGGGAATTGATAATTAATATTAAGCTATTATTTGTGCTTATGAATTCAATTTTTTATTGTTATGATGTGTGTTTCCTCCATTCTTTCAATTAAATATTTATTTATTGAGTTATTGGTAGATTGATTGATAGATTGTATACCTTTGGGCATCATTATCCTTCTCTTCAGATCAAACTTCCCTTCTAGTGCCACCTATTCTGGAGTGGTAAGCACAAATTGCTTAAATGTGTTTTATTGTTAAGTATTTTTTTCTCAGTTCCTTACTATCAGGAATCGACATCACCTCAGGGTAACAGGATGCAAAATGATTTCTAACATATTGGAGAAGAACCAAGAAGCAAGCCAATGGGGCTATTTTATTACCTGACAAAATAGACTTCAGATCAAAACTAATAAGAAGAGACAAGAAAAAAGAAAAAAACAACAAACAAAAAAAACTAGACTTAATTATTCCTTTGCTCATATTTGGATGTCCATTATAAGAACACATTAGCAACTATTTGAGAGGTTCAGGAGAAAATAGAAGACTGGCAAACTGTTAGTAGAAATGAAAATTGGTATAGCCATGATGGAAAACGTTGTGGTGGTAACTCAATTACTAAAATACAACTGCATTATGACCCATGAATCCCCTTGCTGATTGTTTATGAAAGTGAATGGAAATCAAGATTTTGAAGAGATTCCTTTGCTCCTATGCTCATTTCAGACTTAATTACAATAGCAAGATAGCTGCTCACTAGGATTAAATGGATACAGAAAATTTTATATGGACATAAAATATAGTCATCCAAAATGCTGCTTGATTTCATGTATACAGAGGTATTAAAAGAAGTGATCTTGTAAAAGCAGGAATTATAAAAGTGATTGGTAAGGTCTGGAGCAGGGAATACTGGACGTTTGGACTTATCTATGAAAAGATTATATTAAGAAAAATAAAAACATGTGACCTTAAAAATATTTGTAGATCACAGAAAAAAAAATGAAGATGGCAGTAGACCTGCCTCAGAGCTCTGTGGACTCTGAAAGACCCATAGATGCTCCAGAGGGAGTTAGTGAAAAGGAGTTTGCAGTGCCAGAAATAGCTCCAGAATAACTTAAAAGAAAAAAAGGCAAGTCTTCCATAGCCAAACTTTAGGTGGACCTCGGGATTCCTGCAACAGAGGAGAAAGGATTCTAGGAGAAAGAGGGGTCAAGGACAACACAGGAAAGCTCACACAAATAACTATTGTGGGATCATAGGTGTTTACAGACTGAACCAGCAACCAAGGAACTTGCATGGACTGACCTATGTACTCCACATATTACAGTTGTGTAGGTTGGCCTACATGTGGGTCTCATAACAGTGGGAACAGTGCTGTCTCTGATTCTTTTACTGACTATTGGGACTCTACTGCTCACACTAGGTCACCTTGCCACCCTTAATAGGAAGTGCTTAGTTTCATAATAACTTGCTTTGCTAGGTTTTATTGATACTCATGGGAGAACTTCCCTTTCCTGCATGGACCTGAAATAGGAGTAGTTAGGGGGTTGGTTGGGAGTGTGGGCTGGGAGGGGAGCATGGGGGAGGCTGAAGCTGGGATATAAAATAATGGATGAATAATAAAAATAAAAAAATAATACAAAAAAGGCAAGTCTTGTGGGAAGATGCTTTCAAAAATAGGACTCATGAAATTAAAAGGTGGAGGAACAGAAAAATGTAGGGCAGAGGATTCACCTCAGCCTCCCACCTGTAAGCTGCATGCACAAAGGTCATGGCTGATGAGCAGTTCATTGGCTTGCAACCAGGACAGGGTAGTGTGAGAGATGGAGAGCTCCCTCCCATAGAAGCATTTCAGTACTGAATATGGCCAGCTGTTCCCAAGCATGGAACTACAGCATCTGTAGCCTGGGCTGATTTCCTTAATGGAGATGGAGAGCATGGGGCAGTGGAGCTCGTACAACCATATAGGTCCAGCACTGGTAGATTTGGAAGACAACTTCAAGGGTGGGGAGGTGTGCAGGAGCCAGAATCTCCCAAGACACCTACCCCAGATGCCCTTCCTAGCTCCAACTTCACCCTGACTCTTCAGAAATCAAAAACCTCAAACCAGACAAAAATCTTCTTGCAATGAATATTTGCAAGTAAAGATGTTGGGAAAGACATACTGTCTTTGACACTGCAGTTTCCAATGCCAGTATAACAATTGAAAATGGGATGGAGAGTTGGGAAAGATGGAGGGACAGAGCACTGAGTGTGTGTGAAGATGTGGGAAAAGAGACACTAGAGTGGTGATTGGCATGAGAAAATGTGGTGATACTTTGTTCCCTATATATTGTGCACTCTAATAAACTTATCTTGGGTCAGAGAACAGAACAGCCACTAGAGATAGAGGCCAGAAAATGGTGGCACACACACTCCTTTAATCCTAGAATTCCAAAGGAAGTGATCTACCTGAATCTCTGTGAGTTCAAATCCATACTGGAAACATCCATGCATGGTGACACCTGACTTTAATCCCAGGAAGTTAATGCAGGTGCAGAAAGGTATATAAGGCCTGAGGAACAGGAACTAGGCCTGGTTAAGCTTTGAGGCTTTTAGCAGCAGTTCAGGTGAGATTCATTCCAGATGAGAACTCAAGCCTTTCAGTTTGAGAAAACAGGATCACCTGAGAAGTTGGGGAGATGAGATTAGCTTTGGCCTGTTCTGTCTCTCTAATCTTTCAGCATTCACCCCAACAGCAACAAGAACACAAAAATTCTGCAGGGAATCATGACCACACCTAACAGCAACTTTGAAATCTACAAAAGGATGATGGGATCCCACAAAGATGATTCAACATTGACTATGGGAAAGCCTTTAACCTGATTAACACCACGGAAAGATCAGCTTTGGACTACAAACTGCTCAGGACAATTCGGAGATGGCTAGCTGAGATGATTCTGATTCACAAATAACTTGAGCAAGGCCTTGAGACCAGCCCTACATTTTCCCATTAAGCAGAGACTGGACAACAAATAATATAGCTACCTCACCCAGGACTTGACAATTAACCTAAAAATGTTCTTTTCAGGATTCCCTAAAGATGTCTTCCTCCCCAGAAAGCAGGGAGTAATTGTAAGGAAAGGACACCCACATTCCAAGAGATGGGGTTGTGTATTTTTGTCATTCAATAACTTATGGATAATTGTTATTATTTGAAAAGGTATGTTACAATTTGTTAATTGTTAATGATAAGTCTAAACAAAGGAGATTAGATACAGGATTCTTGTTTAATAAATGAAAAGAAAAAGAAAAAATAAGATATGGAAATAGGCATATCACTGCACTGAAAATCTACTCTGAAAAGGGAAGATATAGAAATGATAAGATAAAAGGTAGATTTTTGGATGTACTCAGAAAAAAAAGAATATGGATATGATAAGATAAATGAGAGATGATTGAATCTACCTATAAAAAGAACTACTTGTTTTAAACAGGACAAGTAATGAAAATTTTTGTCTCAATTTTTCAAATGTTAATGGACTAGACATTGTTAATGTAATTCTTGACTGTATATATTGTATAATTTATTGGATGGAGCTTTTCTTGTATTAGTTATAAGCTTTTTAAATTTAACACAATAATAGAGGAAATTCAGTCATAATGTGTTCCCCAATATTTTGTGTGCCCTAATAAAATTATCTGCGGTAAGAGAACAGAACAGCCACTATGTATCAAGGTCAAGAAAATGGGGGCATGCGCAAATGCACGCGTGCGCGCGCGCACACACACACACAGACACACACACACACACACACACACACACACACACACCCACCCACACACACACCCCTTTAATCCTAGCATTCTAAAGGCAGAGATCTGTCTGGATCTGTATGATTTCAAAGCCACACTGGAATCAGCCTGGTATAGGGACACACACCTTTAATCCCCAGAAGTGATGGTATGAAGCAGAAAGGTATATAAGATATGAGGACCAAGACTAGTCCTGGTTAAGCTTTTAGGCTTTTAGCAGCAGTTCAGCAGAGATTCATTCTGGATGAGGACTCAGAGATTTCCAGTTTGAGAGAAAAGGATCAGGTGAGGATTTGGTGAGATGAATTACCAGTGGATCGTCCTGTTTCTCTGATCTTCCAGGATTCACTCCAGTAAGTGTCACTGGGTTTGTTTTTATTCATAAGACCATTTAAGCTTTGTGCTTCATGTGAAGACTTCTGTGGATAGGAGAAAATATTGTTGCTGATTTGGGCTGAAAAGATGGTCGGCAGAACCCCCAAACTTGCACACTTATCTCTTACACATGCTGCCTACCCATATGATCACCCTTGTTCTGAACAATAACAGTATGACCAAGATGAAATGGTTCATTTTCTAGATTGGAACTCCTCACAGACCTCTGTAATCCATGTTGACCCAGGGTTATGTTGATAGCCATAGATGACTTCCCCAGTAGGTTGAAACACAAGGTTTATATGAATGTCCATCCTCTGGGCTGCCACTTGAGGTTATGTGGATGTCCAAATACCTTGCTACTGTGGAGGCCAGATAGACATCTGTAGTCTATACTAAAGAAGAAATCCAGATTAGTATCCATTGTCCTGGATAACACCAGAAGCTATGTTTTTGTAAGTGGCCCCAAAAGTTACAGAGGGTGGGGCATATTGGGAAAGATGTTCCTGTTGCAGCGACATGCCTAGTTGATGTGTGTGACCCATGTTGCCCCAAAAGATATTTGTATGTGCACTGTCTGTGCAGCTTCCTAAAGCCATGTTGATGTCTTTGAACCAGGCTTCCACTGAGGGGCATGTTGATGTGAGTGGCCTACAGGGCAACCTGAGCACATATGTTAATGTTCCTGGGCCAAGGGCCAAGGGTTCATGTGTCCAGAGCCTGTACTTTCATTGGAGACCATGCTGAGGTCCATGAACATGCTGAAGACAGTCCATATGGAAGTAAGGATCCATGCTTCTGCTGACAGTAAAGTGCAAGGAAGCTAATTTTGGAGTAGTACAAAGGTTGAAGACTCAGTGAAAAGAGAGGCATAGGATTCACCTCTATCCCTCCTCCCAGTTCCTCTTTCTTTCTTGGAGTGCCACCTAACTTCTACTGCCTAGCTATTGGTCATTGAGACAGTATTAAACTTGTAAGACAGTGCCTTAGGCAGAGGAACATATTCATATTGTAGAAAAGGATTATTTCATAACTTTTCCCCCTTGTTTTCTGAATCAAAAGAAAAAATTTTTAACTGTTAATAAGTAAAACCATGTACAAGAAGGACAATTATCACTTAAGAATTACATTCACAAGGAGCAGTCCATTACTCTTTTGCACAATTAGCTAAAATACTCTATTACCTATACTATCTTGAAGAATATAAAATTTTATGCCTAAATTATTTTAATCATAATTTATGAACCTAAATATATCTTTCACATCTTAAATGATTTCCTTAGATAAATAACTTAAGCTTTTATGTTTTTTAACCTTTATAAAATTTACATCTCATAATTAAGTTTCATTTCTGGAAATAGGAAAGAACTATAACTACATCCATAGAGTCTTCAACCCAATTATAGACCAGAGAATGATATAATATTACCTGAGTAAACAGGAAATGCAGAGCAAGCAATTTCCAAAACTATAGAAATGACTGAAACACTTGGCTGCCTGGACAGTTACCCAAGTTTCCTCTCTAACATTGGGGCATCTATCTTTGGACTATAAGCCTAGAATATCTGACTGATTTTTTTTCTGTGAAGCAGGAATTTTGGTGGACTGTCCTATCTTGATTTGGAAATTTCAGCAATTACCTTCTGTTGGTATTCTGCTTTTCCAGTTTGGACAGCCTACAGTCATCAGTTGAGACAAGGGCAGTTTCTTGCCAAAATGCCTACCTTGGTCAACTTAAAAGCATACTTCCTATCGAGGTTCTTTGATGCCCATCATCCTCTTTTGAAGTAGAGTGTTGCTGTCAGGAGCAAGCATATCTCACTGTCATGAAAGCCTTATGGTAGTAAAACATCTTAAATGAAAAATTCTGTAGGTCTCTGAAGTGTTTGAAGACCATCTGTCTATCTAACATGTATCCCTGCACACGTTTGTAAAGAAAACACTACTAAAGCTTAAATCACGCATCAGCTCTTATACATTCATAGTGGGAAATTTTGACATCACACACTCAACAATGGAGAGGTCATCTATACAAAACTAAACAGAGAAATACTTGAGTCAACAGATATCTTGTACCAAAATGTCCTAACATATATCTATCACATACATTTACCCAAACACAAAAGTATCCACCTTCTTTTCTGTACCTAACAGAACAACTCAAAGCATGTCTCAACAAATACAAAAGAGCTGAAGTAACCCCGTTCTCTCTATCAGACCACAATAGATTAAAGCTGAATATCAACAACAACAGCAATAATGGAAAACTTATAATTCATGGAAACTGAGCAGTTCTCTACTGAATGATTACTGGGTTAAGACAAAAATAAAGAAAGAAATTAAAGACCTTTTAAAACTCAATGAAAATAGATTCAAAATGTACCCAGACTTATGGGCTACAATGAAAGAGTTGTTAGGAGCTAATTTCATTTTTAAACATGAAAAGAGTTTATAATTGAAAATTCCAGGGTTATTTTAAACAGGAAAATAGTAAAAAAGATACCATTTCTCAGTATCCTCTTTTAAGTCAAATGATAGCTAAAGTATACATATAAATATTGACTGGACTCAGGGATACAAAATAACCTATCATTGTCTGTTCAGAGAGATGCGTTTCACTTAATGTATGTCAGATTCCTATTTACCTTCCCCTTCACTGTTTGATTTATGCAGATATTTTTCTATAGGCTAATTCATAATTTAAAATGATTTTAGTCTCCACTCCTGAAAGTATGGCCAGCATTTTCTTTCATCAGCTTGATACAGTACAAATTCTTATCTTAATAGAGAAATGTTTCACTAATGCTTGCCCAGTGTTTTGGTGAAACCAAAAGTTATTATAAGCCACAGTCATTGTACAACCACTGTGGAAATCAGCATGGTGGTTTCTCAGAAAATTGGGAATTGATGCTGCAATTCACAGACCCATAGAAATTAAATAACATGTAGGGCACAAGGAGTGGGATTTTGATGCATGGATCTCCCTTGGAAAGTGAAATAGACTAGATATTGTAGGTGGACCTAGGTTGTTTGGGGACAGGAACAGGATGTGGTCTGAGAGGTTTTGTGCCCTAGAAATGTAAGAATCTATGTTTGTAAAGCCTTACTAACATGACTACCTAAACAACATTATTATTTTAAAAGATACCTTTTGTTCTTTAAAAAGGCCATCAAGAGAGCCCAGTATTTGTTAGCAGATTATTATTTTATCATAAACATGCAAAGATTATTCCATATAATTTAAAATAATCCAATTTGTGGAAATATAAAAAACAATTATATAATTTTTAAGGACAATTGAAACAGACTGAAAAACAAGAAATGACATTTTAGATGTCAGTCACCTTTTACTTTTTTCCATTTTTTTTATTTAAAATAATTTTCTTCATTTTATACACAAGAAATCCCCTCTTCCCTCCTTCTGCTGCCCAGCCCTCCCCCTCAACTGAACTTCCAATCCCCCACAAGAAGCCAAGTCATCCCTGGAGGAGGCACATCTAGCAGAGGCAAGTCTAAGCCATTCCATGTGCATCAAAGCTGTAGGAGGTGACCTATCAGAGGTAGTGAGTCCAAAAAGCCACCTCATGCACCAGGGATGTATTCTGATTCTACTGCCATGGAGCTCCCAAGGAAATCAACCTACACCATTGTCTCATCATGCAGAGGGCCTACTCTGGGCCCATGCTGGCTCCACAGCCATTGATCCAACTTTCATGAGTTCCCTCTAGTTGGGTTTGGTTGTCTTTGCAGGATTTCCCATAATGACTCTTATACACTTGCTCATAGAATTCCTCTTCTCTCTCTGACTGAGCTCCTGTTTGGCTGTCAATCCTTCATCTGCCTCCATCAATAATTGGAGAGAAGCTGTGTGATGAGATGGTATTCCGCGATCTGATCACTGGGGCAAGCCAGTTTAGTTCACCCACCCTCTCCACTATTTCTAGTAGTATAAGCTGGGGTCATACTTGGGAATTCCTGGTAACTTCCCTAGCACTGGATTTCTCTCTATCCCTATGATATCTCCCTCATCAAGATATGTTTCTCATTGCTTTCCCTTTCCATCCCTGTTCCAGCTCAACCCTAGCATTCCCTTTTGTTCTCATCCCCCATGCCCTACCCTCCTTTGCCCACCCCTCAACCCCATTTCTCTCATGGAGATCTCATCAATTTCCCCTTCCCAGTATGATCCGGGCATCCCTCTTTGGGTCATTCTTGCTTTCTAGCTTCTCTGGGATTGCAGGTTGTTGTCTGGTGATCCTGTGCTTTATTACTAGTATCTACTTATGAGTGGGTACATACTATGTTTGTCCTTCTGAGTCTGGGTTACCTCACTCAGGATAATATTTTCTCTTTGCCTGCAAATTTCATGGTTTCAATTATTTTTCTACTGAGCAGTACTACAGTGTTTATACGTACCACATTTTCTTAATCCATTCTCCAGTTGAGAGGCATCTAGTTGTTTCCAGGTTCTGGCTATTACAAATAATGCTGTTATGAACATAGTTGAGCATGTGTTCCTATGGTATGATAGAGCATTCCTTAGGTATTTGACCAAGAGTTGTATTGCTATGTATTGTGGAAGATTGATTTACAATTTTCTGAGAAACCACTACACTTATTTCCAAAGTGGCTATACAAGTTTGCGCTCTCACCAACAGTGGAGGAGTGTTCTCCTTGCTCCAATGCTCTCCCACATAAGATGTCTGCAGTGCTTTTGATCTTAGCCATTCTGACAGGTGGTATCTCAGAGTCATTTTGATTTGCATCTACCTGATGACTAGGGATGTTGAGAAATTCTATAAATGTCTATCCAGGGTTTTCTGTTTTTTTTCAAATGAAGTTGATTATTGTTCTTATCAGGTCTGTGAAGAACTGTGTTTGGATTTTGATGGGTATTGGATTGAGTCTACAGATTCCTTTTGGAAGATAACCATTTTTACTATGTTTATGAGCTTGGGACATCTTTCCATTTTCTGATATTTTCTTTGATTTCATTCTTCACAGATTTAAAGTTCCTGTCATACAGGACTTTCATCTGCTTAATTATAATTACCTCAAGGTACTTCATATTATTTGTGGCTATTGTAAATGGTAATGTTTTTCTTATTTTTTTTTCTCAGAACAGTTGTCATTTGTGTGTAGGATCACTATGATTTTTTTTAATTTTGTGTCTTTCCACATTACTGAAGGTGTTTATCAGCTATAGGAGTTCCCTAGTAAGTTTTTTTGGGGGGTTCTCTTATGTATACTATCATACCATCAGCAAATAGTGAAAGTTTCACTTCTTCCTTTCCTATTTGTATCCCATTGATATCATTTGTTCTCTTATTGCTTTAGCTAGAACTTCAAGTACTATTTTGAATAAGTATGTTTAGAGTGGACATTGAAATATTATAGGCAGAAAGTGAACCTCAGCAAAGAGCTTGCAGTAATTTTGGGGGGAGATTAACAGCAAATATCCCAAAAGTGAAAGAATTGAACTTATAAAAAGATCTGATTGTATTTTTCCTCATATTATATGGGAAACACCCATATCTAGAATTTGTACATTGTATACAGATTAACCAAACAATGAATAGCAGGTTTCAAATAAGAAAATTTAAGTACAGTGATGCAAAATTCAGACAATTTGCTTCTAAAATCTCAGGGGTCGCATGTAAGGGAGACAAGTGGCATGGAACCCATCAGGACTCTGTGATTGTTTTCTCCTAAACCCTTAATTCTATGCCACCAGAATGCATGGGGAAAAATTGAGGAAGCAGATAAGAGAATTGAATCATTCACAAAAGTTATACAGGACCTGAAAGAATCCTTCATGGTGTCTTACAAAGGCTGTCTTCAGCAGCAAACAGAATGATACCAGACTCAGAAGCTAGGCAGATAATGATCAAAACTTTGGATTTTGAGAATGTGAATGCAGCAAGCAAAGGGATAATATGGCCATTAAAGTCATAATCTGCACACTTGGAGGATTGGATCTGGGTCACAATTTGTATAGAGTCTCATGACCATGATGATATGTGGATACATTTCAAAATGTTTGAGGAAAAGTATCAAATGCTTTGGGAATGTAAACAGGATGTTCTTACAAAGAATGTTTTTTCAATAAAGTAGGGAAACAGAATGCCCTTCACTTTGGGATTATGCAGAAGTTATGGTAAGGGAAAATATTGTACCAAGGAATGTATATCAACAGGGGACAGCCAAGGTAATCCTTTCCCTCTGTCCTCAGGAAACTCCCAGAGGGGCCTCATACAGGCCCCCACAGCAAATTCATTTCAGCCCTTTCCTGCTATCATAAAAGAAACCACTACTTAGAACAAGTAAATAAACAAAAGCCTAAAAAAAAAAAAAAAAAAAAAAACAGGCTGCTCAGGGGATAGAACAGTTGTGGCAGAGAAAACAGGAAATTCTGCAATAACCATAAAGCAATTTTTTTTGTCAAACTTCTATCAATGAACAAATGCCAAATTAAAAATACAAATAAATGATTTCATGGATGGTGTATTAGACATGGGTGCAGATGTGTCAATCATTGCACCAGAATTTGGGCATCCAAATTGGCCTCTTCAGGAGGTAAATGTTCAGCTGTTAGGGATTTTGACATTATCTCAAGTGAAACAGTGCAAGATGGCTTGAATGTATAGGACCAGAAGGACAGAGAGGAAAATTAAAGGCTTATGTGGCTCATACAGCTATGAACTTTCAGGTCCATCATCTATATCAATAATGGAATACTCAGATTAACATTTGTCCATCCCTTAGGAAATCATAAACTAACCTATGTTTCTGACAGAAATATGAGAAGGTATTATTCTAAAGTATAGTCACCAGCCATACTGATGTATAAGAACAGGGCACAAATCTGATGATATACCAAAGACACAAACAGCTCTACCTATAATCTGGTTAACTGAGAAGTCAGTATGGGTTCAGAAATGTCTTTGAACTCAGAAATAGCAGGCTTTAAAAGAGATGGTAGAAGAGCAGATAAATGCACAGCATATCCAAAAACCAACCATCCCTTCCAAAGAAGGAAAGACAGAAAGAAAAGAAGGAAGGAAGAAAGAAAGACAGAAAGAGAGAGAGAAAGAGAGAGAGAAAGAAAGAGAAATTAGAGCCTCAAGAACTTATACCTTTGCCTTCCTCTTTCAATGGAACTTGGTGGTTCCAGACAGACACAATCAACTTCTTGACAACCCGTGCAAACAGCAAACAGTCTTAACCATGGACTCAAGAGTCCAACACCCTGGCTTCAAAGGAAATAAATAAATGAATTAATGAATAAATAAATAAAGGAATGAATGAATAAATACAGAAATGAATGAATAAATAAATAATATGTAGATAGATAGATAAACAAATAAGTAAGTAAAAAAGAAAGAAAGAAAGAAAGACAGACAGACAGAAATAAAGAAAGAAGACAACCAAGAACCCAGTCCTTTGCCTTTCTTTTCCATTGGATTTTGATGGTTCCACACAATTAAGTAAGTAAGAAAGAAAGAAAGAAAGAAAGAAAGAAAGAAAGAAAGAAAGAAAGAAAGAAAGAAAGAAAGAAACAAAGAAAGAAAGAAAGGAAGGAAGGAAGGAAGGAAGGAAGGAAGGAAGAAAGAAAGAAGGAACGAAGGAATGAACCAAAGAAAGAAGGAAAGAAAAAAGAAAGAAAGAAAGCATGAAAAAAATAAAGAAAGAAACAAAGGAGGAAGGAAAGAAAGAGCACCGAGAACCGAAATATTTGCTTCCTCTTCCGTTGGAATTAAGTGGTTGCAGACAGACACGCACAACTTCTTGACTCACCAGTGCAGTCAATTTGCAAACAGCTATGGATTAAGGCTGATCCCGGCCCCACCTCATTCCCAGTCAGGACTGCCAGTACCCTGACATCAACTACTCCATGAGAAGGATAAGTGCACATGCATTCCTACAGATTACTACACAGACAAATGGATACACAGACTTCGAGGTACAAAGATTCATAAAGGGGTGATACAGAAATAAGTCAGTCTCCAAGCTGGCTTCCCGCTGGGTGGCCAGGAGTACTCTCCCTTGTACACTGACCAAGACAGCCCCCCTTGGGCGCGCAGGACCCACTTCAAAACGCCAGTCAATTCGGGTCCTGTAGGAGCCCAGCTCCAGCAGAACTCGCAGCAAGGGCGCCTAGCTGAGCCACTTGACTGTCTCTGGAAAACTCGCTGCCAAGACACAGCTGAAGAAACTGAGTCCTGGCGGCAAGAAGAGGAGTACAGTCCCCAGACACTCGATGCCAAGGCAGCTCACACCCAGACTGAGAGCGCCACAATCCTCCAGCTGCAGGAGTCCCCTGAGCTGAGGCTGCAAGCCCTGATAGCCCGCCTCCAAGCAGAGCAAGGCAAGAAGCCTCAAGGCCGCCAAACCAAGATGATTGCCACCTTCCAGGCTCCAGCCAGGAACCCAGGCCAGCAGGCAGAGTGTGGTCCGGGATGGGTGTCCTCCTCCGAAATGAGCAGCCTTCAGGATGCCTCTTCTTGCCAGCGGGAAGCCAGCTTGGAGACTGGAGGCATCTTGTGCAAGAGGGCTCCCCGCCAGGACGCCATTGTCATTCGGATCTGGGCAACTTTCAGACTTGCCCTGGGGCTCCTTTGCTCCAGGGCTAAGAACTTGCTCTACTCTCCAGGCGCTTTTTCCCTTCCTCTGGCACCTAATCAGTCTCAACCTCAGCCTCAGAGGAGAGGAAGGAGAAGAGCTGTCAGAGTTGAGGCAGGCCTCCGAAGAATCAGCAGGGGGCCCTTCCTCCATCCAGTGTCCTGGAGTCTTTCCCCCAGCATCTGACTCACTGGAGATGGGTTTGGCAGCTTGTAGCCTCCAGGGCTCCTCTGTACTTCCTTGGCCCTTTTCCACAGACACCTCCTTCTTTGAGGCTAGCTGTGGGCCCCATAAGGACACTCTTGGCCTCTTGCTTGCTCTTGGCTCCAGCCTTGGGCTGCGAGTCACCCTTAGATCCAGGATTGTGTGTGGGCTTAGGCTAGCTCCAAGTCCCATTCTGGGTCTCTGGCTCGGGCTCGGGCTGTGTCCCGGACTGGACTGTTTGTTGCTATTGCTGCTGCTGCTCTCGTGGAAGACCTCTGTCCCATCTTGTCTATGTTCCGTTGGCCCGGACTCCTGGGGCTCGTCTCCAGGACAGTTTCTGCGCCGCAATGTCATCAGGCTCAGGGCGAAGGCAAAGTCCCCCGGGTCCGGCTCTGGATGGGGCCCAAACTGGGACCTCTCTGACCAAATGGCGGCTAAGGCCTTGGCAAACGGGACCAGGAGCTGCTCTTTCCTCAAGAGCCTCATGGTCTGCTCGAAGCCCATCTCCGCCAGGGTGTCGCAGAGCTTGGGCAGGGAAGAGAGTTTCTTGAGGCTCTGGTAGAGCTTGCTTGGCTCTGTCTCTGTGCACAGGTGCTGCCGCAGCTCCTGCAGGGCTTCTTTGTCCGAGGCGGCCTCCATATCCGCTGACGGAGACCCGAGGGGGCACCCCGGGAGCAGCAGGGTTGACTGGACAAGGCCTCTGCCTGGGGACGCGACTGGCTCTTCTGAGCAGAGGACACTGAGCTGGCCTGCGATTCAGCTGGCACTCTTTGCCTCACTGCTGCTCTGCCGGCCCCACCCCTTTGCTTGGAAGGTGGTGGGTGGGCCAAGCCCTCTTACCACCGCCCAATCAAACACCTAGGCTGGATCTTCTGGGCACGCCCTTTCCGGCTTTCAGGCCTCTAAGCCACACCCACAGACAAAATCTCTTCATCTCCTGGAGGGTGGGGGAGAGCGGTGGTGGGGGCCGGAGAAGAATCCAAGTACAGAGACCTGATGGGTCCCAGGCCACTGGTTTCCCTTACACATGACGCCTGCCACTTGGAAACCTATGTGGGAACTTGTGTCTGCTTCTGACATAGTGTGCTCACAAGGGGCTCATTCCAGCCTAGGTTGCATCCCATAGATGGCAACTCCTCACACTGCTTGTGCCACAAATGTATGGAATCCATTTCTCCACACCTACCACCCTGTCTCTTTCTCTTACTCTCTCTGTCCCACCATGTTTGTTCTTCTCTAGTGAGACAGAATGTCTCGGATCTCTTAGTCCATTCCCCAGTCCATTTGTTCTTAAACTCTCCTTCATTCTTTATCCTTTTCTTTCTTTCTTTCTTTTTCATTTTGTTTTCTTTTTGGTTTTTGGAGATAGGGTTTCTCTGGGGAGCGGCCCTGGCTGTCTTTTAATTTGCTCTGTTGACCAGGCTGGTCTGGAACTTAACAGGGATCCACCTTCCTCTGCCTTCAGGAGTGCTGAGATTAAATGCGTGTGTCACCGCATTGTACTTCTATCCAGTTTTTGACATATCCTCACAGCCAAACAGATAAGTAGTTCACCTACATACTTTTTTGTTGTTCGTTTTCATTTCCTTTGATTTTTACTCAGTTTTAGCTTTTCTTTTTGAATTTTTATCTCTTGGTGCTTGTGGACTGCATGCCCAACTTTCCTGATTTATTTATGTATCAGCTCTTTATGTATCTTTGTATCTCCAAGTCTATGTATCCATTTGTCTATATAGTAATCTGTAGGAATGTTTATACACTTATCCTTCTAATGGATTAGTTAGTTGATGGAAGGGTGCAGGCCGTCCGGACTGTGGATGAGTTGGGCCTGGAATCAGCCTCAATCCATAGCTCTTTGCAAATTACTGCACTGGTGATTCAAGAAGCTGAGTTTGTCTTTCTGCACCCACCGAATTCCAATGTCAGAGGTAGGCAAAGGTCTGGCTCTTGGTGCTCTTCTTCCTTTCTTCCTTCCTTCCTTCCTTCCTTCCTTCCTTCCTTTCTTCTTTCCTTCCTTCCTTCCTTTCTTTCTTTCTCCATTTCTTTACATGTTTTTTTTGTTTTTATGTTTGTTTATTTTATCTTTCTTTCTTTTTTCTTTATCTATCTATTTTTTATTTCCTTTGAAGGCAAGCTGTTGGGCACTTGAGTGTTTGTGATGGGTTTAGGTAGATGGAAATGCCAAATTGGAGTATGTCCTCTGGATACCCACATCTTTTTGTGTGTGGCAATCTAGGCAATGTCAGTTTGGTAGAAAGCCTGGGTGGTTCTAGGCAGCAAGATAGGAAGCCTTCCCAGCATCTTTGTGGAAGGTTACCAGGAGCCTGAGCAGAAGCAGAGATCCCAGGAGCAGGCACTGCCAAGCCTGTTCTCTACAAATGGGAGGTCCGTTGGGAGACGTTTTTACTAAGAGGAGAGAACAGGTCTGGTCCAGAGTGATTGCCAGCAACTCCAGGGCAGATAGCATCCTTGGGTCACCTTTGAGAGAGCCTCTTTTTGTAATCCCTAATGTGTTTTACAAATTAAGTAGTGTTGAAATTATATATTCCTTATGAATTTACACATAGGTCTAAATCTGTCTTTATAGTTGGCATTAGTTCACAAACTTATTGGATATTTCTGAACTTTCAATTGTCTCTTTGTCATATTGTCTACCTCATACAAATTTCAGGATTTCAGCTTATTTTATATTAATGGTTATAAATCTGACTCCCAATATAGGAAAATTAGACTAAAAGCACTGATTTTAGTACAAGAAATCTTTATTTTAGAAAATAAAAAAATAATGCATATATCTTGCCTAGTTGGATCATTCAGGTAAAAATTTACTTATTTAACAAGAATATGACAGAATAATATCCCAAATTCTAGCAATGGCCCCCAAAAGCCAATTGAGAATCAATGTAAAATCATAACATGTGTGTTTTGCATAAGTATGGCCTCATAATCTTATGTATTTAAAAGATTAGTCTCCAAGGAGCACAACTCTTTTTTTTAGTTTTTCTTTTCAGAAAATTTCTTCTCACTCCACATACTATCCACAGATCCCCACTCTTCCCTCCTCCCATCCCCCATTCATCTTTGCCAAACCACCCTGTATCTCCACATTCCCCCATATAGAGGTCTCCCATGGGGAGTCAGCAGAGCCCAGCACACTGAGCCTAGACAGGTCCAAGACCCTTCCAACTGCACCAAGGCTTTGCAAGGTGTCACATGACAGGCACCAGATTCCAGAAGCTTCTCCATAGACCAAGGACACATCTGGATCCCCTGCCTGGGTACCCCCCCAAAGAGTTCAAGCCAAGCAACACTCTTCTGTGTTCAGAGGGCCTTGTCCAGTCCCATAGGGGCTCCACAGCCACCAGTCCACAATTCATGGGCTTCCAGTAGTGTGGCTCATCATATCTGCATGTCCTCCCATCATGATCTCAATGTCCCTCACCTGCAGTATCTCTCCTCTCTCTCATCCATTAGATTCCCAGAGCTCAGCCTCGCTGTGTATGTCTGTATCTGTCTCCATCAGTCACTGGACAAAGGCTTTGTGATGACAGCTGGGTTATTTCCTAGGCTTGTCACCAGAGGAGACTGGTCCAGGTATCCTCTGGACCACTGCCAACAAACCAATGTGGGGTCAACCTTGTGGATTCCTGACAGACTCCCCAGCACCCTGTCTCTTCCTATTCCCATGATGCCCTCATCTATGATGGTATCTTCCTCCCTGCCCTCACACTCTGTCCCTGTTCCAGCTTGACCCTCCCATTTCTCTATGATCTCATCCCCCATTCCTCCCCCTCTGCCATCCCCCGCATACCCAGTCTGCTCAAGTAGATCTCATCCACTTCTTCACAGGGTCATCCAAGTGTCTCTCCTAAGGTCTTTCCCTGTTAACTAGCCTCTGTAGTTTTGGGTTGCAATCTGGCTATCCCTTCCCTCACATTTAGTATCCACTTATGAGTGAGTACATACTGTGTTTGTCCTTCTAAGTCTGGGTTACTCAAGATGATATTTTCTAAGTTCCATCCATTTGCCTGCAAATTTTATGATATCATTGTTTTTTACTGCTGAGTAGTACTCCATTGTGTAGATGTGCCATATTTTCTTTAACCATTCTTCAGTTGAGGGGCATCTAGGTTGTTTCCAGCTTCTTGCTATCATGAATAATGCTGATATAAACATTGTAGGGCATGTTTCTTTGCGGTAAGATTGAGCATTCCTTGGGTATATGCCCAAGAGTGGTATAACTGGGTCTTGAGGAAGACTAATTCCCAATTTTCTGAGAAACCAACATACTGATTTCCAGAGTAGGTGCACAAGTTTGCACTCACAGCAACAGTGGAGGAGTGTTCCCCTTGCTCCACATCCTCTCCAACATAAGTTGTCTTCAGTGTTTTTGATCTTCGCCATTTTGACAGGTGTAAGATGGTATCTCTGGAGACATTTTGATTTGCATTTCCCTGATGATTAGGAATGTTGAGCAATTCCTTAATTGTCTTTCAGCCATTTGAGCTTCCTCTGTTGAGAATTCTCTGTTTAGTTCTATAGCCCATTTCTTAATTGGACTGTTGGGCATTTTGATGTCTAATTTCTTGAATTCTTTATAAATTCTGGATATCAGCCCTCTTTCAGATGTGGCCTTGGTGAAGACCTTTTCCCATTCTGTAGACTGCCACTTTGTCTTGTTGACCATGTCCTTTGCTCTACAAAAGCTTCTCAGTTTCAACAGGTCCCATTGATTGATTGTTTCTCTTAGTGTCTGTGCTACTGTGTTATATTTAGAAAGTGATCTCTGGTGCCAATGCGTTCAAGACTACTTCCTACTTTCTCTTCTATCAGGTTCAGAGTACCTGGATTTATGTTGAGGTCTTTGATCCACTTGGACTTAAATTTTGAGCATGGTGACAGGTATGGATCTATTTGCAGCCTTATACATGTTGACATCCAGTTATGCCAGCACCACTTGTTGAAGAGGCTTTCTTTTTTCCATTGTAGAGTTTTGGCTTCTTTGTCAAAAATTATATGTTCATAGGTATGTGGATTAATGTCAGGGTCTTCAATTCAATTCCATTGTGTCAGTTTTTGTGCCAGTACCAAGCTGTTTTTATTACGGTAGCTCTATAGTAGAGCTTGAGGTCGGGGATTGTGATGCCTCCAAAGGTTGTTTATTGTACAGGATTCTTTTGGCTATCCTGGGTTTTTTGGTTTTCCATATGAAGTTGAGTATTATTCTTTCCAGGTCTGTGAAGAATTGTATTGGTAATTTGATGGGGATTGCATTGAATCTGTAGATTGCTTTTGGTAAGATCGCCATTTTTACTATGTTAATCCTGCCTATCCATGAGCATGGGAGTTCTTTCCATTTTCTGACATCTTCTTCAATTTCTTTTTTCATGGACTTAAAGTTCTTGTCATATAGGTCCTTCACATGCTTAGTTAGTGTAACCCCAAGGTATTTTATATCATTTGTGGATATTGTAAAGGGTGATGTATCTCTGATTTCCTTCTCAGCCTGTTTGTCTATTGTATATAGGAGGGCTACTGATTTTATTGAGTTGATCTTGTATCCTGCTATGTTGCTGAAGGTTTTTATTAGCTGTATCAGTTGCTTGGTTGAATTTTTGGGGTCACTCATATATACTATCATGTCATCAGCAAATAGGGAAAGCTTGACTTCTTCCTTTCCAATTTGTATCCCCTTAATTTCCTTATGTTGTCTTATAGCTCTGGCTAGAACTTCAAGTACTATATTGAATAAGTATGGGGAGAGGGGACAGCCTTGCCTTGTTCTTGATTTTTGTGGTATTGCTTTGAGTTTCTCTCCATTTAATTTGATGATGGCTGTTGGCTTGCTGTAGATTGCCTTTATTATGTTTATGTATGTTCCCTGTATTCCTGATCATGAAGGGGTGTTGGATTTTGTCAAATGCCTTTTCTGCATCTAGTGAGATGATCATGTGGTTTTTTTCTTTGAGTTTGTTTATATGGTATATTACATTGACGGAATTTCATCTGTTGAACCACCCTTGCATCCCTGGGATGAAGCCTACTTGATCATGGTGGATAATTGTTTTAATGTGTTCTTGGAGTCTATTTGCCAGTATTTATTGAGTATTTTTGCATCAATGCTCATGAGTGAGATTGGTCTGTAGTTCTCTTTCTTTGTTTGGTTTAGGAATCAGGGTAATTGTAGCCTCATAGAAGGAGTTTGGTAATATTCCTTCTGCTTCTATTGTGTGGGACAATTTAAAGAGTACTGGTATTAAGTCTTCTTTGAAGACCTGGTAGAATTCTGCACTGAAACCATCTGGTCCTGGGATTCTTTTGGTTGGGAGACTTTTAATGACTGATTCTATTTCCTTAGGAGTTATTGGACTATTTAAATGGTTTATCTGGTCTTGATTTAACTTAGGAATGTGTTACCTATCCAGAAAATTATCCATTTCTTTTAGATTTTCCAGTTTTGTGGAGTAGAGGTTTTTGAAGTATGATCTCTATAAAAGGCTGTGAAAAGACTTTCCAATCAAATGGTCTTAAGAAGCAAGCTGGTGTAATCATCCTAATATCCAGCAAAATAGACTTCAAACTAAAATCAATCAAAAGAGATGATGAAGGACATTACATACACATCGAAGGAAAGATCCACCAAGATGCAGTTTCAATTCTAAACATTTATGCCCCAAACACAAGGGCATATGTAAAAGAAACATTACTAAAGCTTAAATCACATATAAACCCCCACACATTAATAGTGGGAGACTTCAACAGCCCACTTTCACCTCTGGACAGATCTGCCAAATTGAAACTTAACAGAGAAATAATGGACTTAACTGATGTTGTGTAGAGTAGAGGTTTTTGAAGTATGACCTGATGATTCTCTGGATTTCCTCATTGTCTGTTGTTATGTCCCCCTTTTCATTTCTGATTTTGTCAATTTGGATGCTCTCTCTCTGTCTTTTGGTTAGTTTGGATAAGGGCTTGTCTATCTTGTTGATCTTCTCAAAGAACCAACTCTTTCATTAATCCTTTGTATTGTTCTCTTTATTTCTATTTTATTGATTTCAGCTCTCAATTTGATAATTTCCTTGTGTCTGTTCCTCCTGGGAGACTTTGCTTCTTCCTGTTCAAGGGCTTTCAGGTGTGCTGTCAAGTCACTAGCATGAGATTTCTCCAGCTTCTTTATGTGGGCATTTAGTGCTATGAATTTTCCTCTTAGCTCTGCTTTCATAGTGTCCCATAAGTTTGGGTATGTGGTGTATTCATTTTCATTGATCTCTAGGAAGTCTTTAATTTCTTTCTTTATTTCTTTCTTAACCCATTGGTGATTCAGTTAAGCATTATTCAGTTTCCATGAGATTGCACAATTTCTGTAGTTTTTTCTCTTGTTGAAATCTAACTTTAAACCATGGTGGAGGTTATTCTAGTTGTTTTGTATCTGTTGAGATTTGTTTTGTGGCCAAGTATGTGGTCGATTTTAGAGAAGGTTCCATTGGGTGCTGAGAAGAAGGTATATTCTCCTTTGTTTGGATGGAATGTTCTGTAGACATTGATTAAGTCCACTTGAGCCATAACATCAGGTAAGACCATTATGTCTGTGTTAAGTTTTAATTTGGCAGATCTGTCCAGAGGTGAAAGTGGGCTATTGAAGTCTCCCACTGTTAATGTGTGGGGTTTTATATGTGATTTAAGATTTAGTAATGTTTCTTTTACATATGTGGGTGCCCTTGTGTTTGGAGTGTAAATGTTCAGAATTGAGACTTCATCTCGGTGGATCTTTCCTTTGATGAGTATGTAATGTTCTTCATCATCTCTTTTGGTTGATTTTAGTTTGAAGTCTATTTTGCTGGATATTAGGATGGCTACACCAAGTTGCTTCTTAAGACCATTTGTTTGTAAAGTCTTTTCCCAGCCTTTTATTCTTAGGAGGTGTCTGTCTTTGAATTTGAGGTGTGTTTCTTGTATGCAGCAGAAAGATGGATCCTGTTTTCATATCCATTCTGTTAGTCTGTGTCTTTTTGTAGGTGAATTAAGTCCATTGATATTAAGGGATATTAATGATCAGTGATTGATCATTCCTGTTATTTCTTTGATGGCAGTGTGTCTGTTCTTCTCTTCTTTGGGGTTTACTGCTATGGTGTTATCTATTGCCTGAGTTTTTGAGGGTATATCTGACTTCCTTAGGTGGGAATTTTTCCTTCTAGTGCTTTCTGTAGGGCTGGGTTTGTGGATAAGTATTGTTTAAATCTGGCTTTGTATTGGAATGTCTTGTTCACTCCATCTATGATGATTGAAAGTTTTGCTGGGTATTTTAGTCTAGGCTGGCATCCATGGTCTCTTAGTATCTGCATTACATCCATCCAGGACCTTCTGGTTTTCAAAGTCTCCATTGAGAAATCGGGTATTTTTCTGGTGGCTTTGCCTTTATAAGTCACTTGGCCTTTTTCCTTTCCCGCTCTTAATATTATTTCTTTATTCTGTATGTTTAGTTTTTTAATTATTATGTGGCAAGGGGACTTTTTTGTTGGGTCTACTCTGTTTGGTGTTCTATAGGCTTCTTGTATCTTCATAGGCATTTCCTTCTTTAAGTTGGGAAAGTTTTCTTCTATGATCTTGTTGAATATATTTTCTGTGCCTTGGAGTGGGTATTCTTCTCCTTCCTCTATCCCTATTATTTGTAGGTTCTTCAACACTAGAGATCCTCTCTTCCATCTCTTGCATTCTGTTGGTTATTCTTGCATCTGAATTTCCTGTTCATTTACACAGATTTTCTATTTCCAGCATTCCCTCTTTTTGTGTCTTCTTCATTTTTTCTAGTTCCCTTTTCATGTCTTCTGTTTCCCTCATCTGTTTCATTGCTTTTTTCATGATTTTCTTTCAGGGATTTATAGTTTTCTTCTCTTTTATTTGTCCTTTCCTCTAGTTTTTTTATAGCTTTCTTCTCATTTTTTGTTTGTCTGTTCCTCCATTTCATTTTTTATTTCTTCTTTATAGCCTCTAGCATCTTCATGATGTTATTCATAAGGTTGTTTTCTTCTGCTTCTTCCATTTTGTGATGTTCAGGTCTAGCTGTTGGAGGAGGGCTAGGTTCTGGTGATGTTGCATTCCTCTTTATTTTGTTGTATGTACTTCTTCCTTGATGCCCATCTCCTCATGGATTCGTTCTTGGTCTTATCAGTGCTCTTGGTCCAGACAGAGCTGACAGATTCAGGAAGCCTCTTTCTGGTCCAGATGGCAGCTCTCTTATTCAGATGGGAGCTCCGGGGTGGGATGGGAGCTGGGGGCTGGTCTCTGAGTCTCATAAAGTGGCTGGAGTCTCAGACGGATGTGTGTGGGGGTAGGGCGTGGAGATTGCAGGTTCTGCCTGGGGGATGGAAAAGGGGAACCTTCCTGTGTGCCTGCCCAATAGCCAGCATCTGAGGTCAAGTTGAGCAGGTCTTCCCTGGAATGGTTGGTGCCCAGGGATGGGACCTGGGGGCCTCCCTGGGTATGACCCCAGGCACTCACCTCTTGTTCAGATTTGAGCTCGGTAGTGGGATGGTAGATGGGGGCTGGTCTCTAAGTTTCAGGAAGTGGCTGCAGTCTTAGGCGGATGGGTGTGGTGGCAGGGCATGGAGATTGCAGGGTCTGTACATGGCTTATTTTTTATATTACTTTTCCTTTCTCTTTAAATACTTTATTTAAAAAAAAACTATTTCTTTATATAACTGTATATATATTTTTGTCTCTCTTTTAAGCCTACATACATTTTTACATACATTGTAAAGTATTCCATCTGAATCTGTCTTATTGTGTAATTATTGCTTTAACCTGCAGTGGCTAGTACTGAAACCTGGACTGCTGGCTCTGCCCAATTCAGCTTCCTAACATGATAGAACTACATTTACCACCAGCTTTGGAGGAACCATGCTCACTGCCAGACTCTGGGAGGAAGTGAGTCTATTCCTCTATCAAAGTAGTGTGTAGCCCAGAAACCTTTGAAAAAAAAACAAAACAAAACTGTGAAGAACTATAGTTCATCATGCAGCATAGTATACAGCTTGGAGACATCTCTGTGTAATGTGGTATAGGTCAAGCCCACATGCCATGAACCCACCATAGAGTAGCCCAAGCCTACATATTGTGGTGTCTCGCTGTCCACATGAGACATGAAGCAGGAAATTAGGTGGAAACTCAAGATGTTGGGTGCCATTTGTTGCTGAAGTTTTCCTGTGTCCCAGCCTGCTGGTGATCAGGACACATCTCTCTCACCCACCTATACTATACTATTGGTGAAATTATTAAGGCCACTCCACGTAGTTAAAAGGGAGGTTTATTTTATGGGGTAACTTACAAATGAAGGGATAGGTTGAAGGGTCTGGCAAAGGTATGGCGCAGTCTAGCAGTGTTCTCTGGAGAACTCTGCTTGGTCTACCTCCAGTGTCCAGGGTCCCAGAACCAAGAGCAACGTCTCCTCTCGATCCTGGGTCTTCAGCTTCCTCCCTCAGCTCTGCCTTGTGGGTGTGACCATTACAAAGCCTCAATGGGGGTTGGAACTTCCAGGCCAAGACTGGGATGGCTACCCACTACATCTCCCCCTTTTGTCTAAATAAGAAGGTTCTAACCTAATACAAGACTATATACAAAGAAATGGTTATCAAGTATTGTCCAGGAATAATGAGGGATAATGACCTAGATAAGCTGGAATTACAATAAATGCAAAGAATATCAAGCAAAAAAAAAAAACACATACTAAAATCCAGGGAAGTCTAGATCATGGGTAGATGGCATATTACAAAGATCATTCCAAAAGTTGTCCTATCCTAAAGAACCTGAGTCTAATACTAATATATTCTATTTAAGTTATTATATATGTATATATACTAAGTTGTAACTATAACTGCTAGTCTTCAACCTCATCAAAGACCTGAGAGGGAATATAATAATACCTGAGAAATGGGAGAAGCTGGGATGCTACCCACTACACTATACTTCCTGTTTGGCTACTGGCAAATCAGCACTTTTTTATCAACCAAATTAGAACAACACATTCACTGCATACAGAGCGATATCCACAGCAATGATGGAAATAGAAAATCTGAGTAAAAGAACAGGAAACACAGATACAAGCATAACCAACAAAATACAAGAATGGAGAATCTCTGGTGTCGAGGATACAATAGAAGAAATAGTTTTGTTAGTTAAAGGAAATACCTAAGCCCAAAAAGTCATAACACAAAATGTCCAGGAAATCTGGAACACTGTGAAAAGACCAAACCTACAAATAATAGGGATAGACAAAGGAGAAGAATACCAACTCCAAGGCACAGAAAATAAATTCAACAAGATCATAGAAGAAAACTTTCCCAACTTAAAGAAGGAAATGCCTATGAAGGTACAAAAAGCCAAAGAACCCCAGATTAGACCCCCCCAAAGTCCCCTAGACACATAATAATTAAACCACTATATATACAGAATAAAGAAATAATATTAAGAGCAGCAAAGGGAAAAGGCCAAGTGACTTATAAAGGTAGACCCATCAGAATAACACCTGACTTCTCAATGGAGACTTAGAAAGCCAGAAGGTCCTGGACAGATGTAATGCAGACACTAAGAGAGCCTGAATGCCAGCCTAGACTAATATACCCAGCTAAACTTTCAGTCACCATAGACAAAGTGAACAAGACATTCCAAGACAAAACAAGATTTAAACAATACCTACCCACAAATCCAGCCCTTAAGAAAGCACTAGAAGGAAAATTCCCACCTAAGGAAGTCAGATACACCCACACAAACACAGGTAATAGATAACCCCATAGCAGTGAACCTCAAAGAAGAGAAATACACATATACTACCACCAAAACATAACAGGAATCAACAATAATTTTCTTTTATATATTTTTAAGGTTACCTATAATATTATATATACATAAATACACATATACTACCACCAAAACTAACAGGAATTAACAATAATTTTCTTTTATATATTTTTAAGGTTACCTATAATATTATATATACAAATAGGTGTGATTGTTTATTCGTGTAAGTATTCTTTCAGTTATCTTAAGAGTTTTTGAATCACAGAGGTGAATTTGGTAGTGTCACTACCTCTAATCCTGGTTATTCCTGCTAAGTAATGTACTTGATAGTTACGTATCTTAAAATTTATGGCTTGCTCTTTTTCAAATATTTAATTTTGGTGCACATTGACCAGTATTTTATCTTTGTCTTATTAAATGTGTATACACATACATTTCTGATAATATTTTGGAAGTCAAACTTACCACACATTTTGTAGATATCAATCCCCAAAATGTGTAAAAATTCAGAATCAAATTAAAAACCAAGATCAGTAGTATGTCTATAGTCTAAGGCCTGGGGAACTGACACAAGAGGATTGCCCTGAGTTTGAGGCAGTTTAAACTACAGACTGAGGTTCAGGTCATCCTTGGCTATAAGAGTGACCTTGAAGAGAAAGAGAGAAATAGAAAAAGAAAGAAAGAAAGGGAGGGAGGGAGGGAGGGAGGGAGGGAGGGAGGGAGGGAAGGAAAGGGAAATGACAAAAAAAAAAAACTTTTATGGTTTCATGTGTAAACTCTGAAAGTTTTACAGCACCCTAAGAGGTTAATTGAACTAAATATCTAGTTAAAGAAATAAGAGATTTCGTGAAAATTATAGTACATCATGAAGGCTGAATGAGTTGTCGGTTGAATTAAATTTTTAAATTTTAAATTACCAAACATTGACTCTAAAATGTTGTAATTTCTTTAGGTGGTTAATTATAGGCTTTTGAAAAAGAAACTGTTTTGTATATATCATTGTTTCCACATTCGTAGTGCCTCATAGAAAGCTGCGATAAATAGATTTTTGTTAACTGAATGGATTTTGCATTTACAGCATATAACTACAGTTTCCCATAAAGGAGACTGTATTTCGAATCGGGATAAGACATAATTTCACAGAAAAGTCTTCAAAAATAAATGTAGCCAATCTTAGCCAGTTAAAAAAAGCAGTCAAGGATTAACAAATCTCTAGAATATTTGCATGGCCAGTGGCCAGTTTCATCTGTGCCCCCTATGCATACATGCTATTTCACTGTCAACTGAAGGCACAGAGTTTTGGTAGAACAAACTATTTAATGGTACATGTCATAATTTAGATAAAGGCAGAATTTCGTTCTTTGTTCATTCATGCTCCTCCTTTTTTACATTCTCCAACTCCAAAATTATATTTTGGGAAAAGTGATATTGTAAGTATAAGACAACTTCAACCTTCCAGTTGTTACCTGAAGATACAAAATATGCATGGTCATTATATATTCACAATAAAGATCGAACATATATGCCAACATCTCTGTTCATATCCCAAGTAAACATCAAAATAATGAGTTAAAAACTGGGTACATAAAATTGATGACTTATTTTCTTATGTGTGATGTGACTATTTTTAAACATCATGTTCTTTCTTATTTATTGGACCATCTGAGTCATAGAAAGAAGTTTAAAAGACCCAGCAGTCTCCAATAGATAGCTCCAAGCTCATAATCACATACCCCATAATTTTAGTGGGCCACAATAAGAAAGATGAGAGAGAGAGAGAGAGAGAGAGAGAGAGAGAGAGAGAGAGAGAGAGAGAGAGAGAGAGAGAGAGAGAATTAAAATTCCGCATTCCCTCAATGCTCAGCTTACAAGAAAACACAAAGCCACAGCCCACACTTAGTACAGCATTCCTAAGCTTATCATCAGATCTATATACTAAAATATAAGGAAGAAAGCATGTTCAAAGACCAGGTTTAACAATTCAATCTCCTCAGTGTCGCCATTGCTATTAAAAACCAAAACAATCCTTAAAGGGGGTTATGAGCCTTCTATTTTTACCCTATCATGCATTTTTTTTTTAACATTTATAAAGTAGTATGTGCATGTGAGCCCATGCGTGCTGCTGCACTTGTGTGGAGGCTAAAAGACAATTTGTGAATCAGTTTTCTCTTTCTATTCTGTGGGTCCTGGAGATCAAACTCATGTCACCAACTTGGTGGCAAGCACCTTTGCCTGGTGATCCACCCTACTAGTCCGTTTATGCCCATTTTCTTACTGTTTTGAGACAGGTCTGTTAATGCTGCCAGGTATTAGAGGCTAAGTCCCAGTGCCCAAAGGATGTTAGGAGTAGCAAAATAATCACTACAAATGTCCTAGTCTTTGGGAGGCTGTCTTTTGGTTGTTGACTTGGTTAATTCTCTCACTAGCATCATCCTGAAATGGAATTGTGCAGAGAAGAGGATGGATGAGGGAAGGACTCTTTGTTAGTACTACCATATATAGGAGACAGTATACAATTGCACCTAGGAATCCATATGCACATTTCTGGTTAAAAAAAAAATCATGTGTTTATTGTGTATAAAGTATGAACTTTATAAATATCCTAAAGGAGAGCATATGGTTAAAAGTATAGCCGGTGAATATGGTAGAATTTATAGAAAATTGTAAATGGAGCCTTTTCTCTGTCTTGCCCCATTCTGCTTTCCAAATTATTACTCAGAGGCTTATATTAGTTACAAATGCTTGTCCGATTGCTCAGGCTTATTATTAGCTGGCTCTTACATTTAAATTAACCCATATTTCTTGTCTATGCTTTGCTATGTGGTTTGTGGTTTATGAACTCATTTCTATACATCTTGCTTCCTTGGTAGCTGACTGGTGACTCTTCCCAGAATTCTTAGTTTGGTAGCTCTGCCTATACTTCCAGCTTGGCTACTGGACAATCAGCATTTTATTAAACCAATTAGAGTGACAAATCTTTACAGTGTATAGGAGAATTATTCCACAGCAGAAGATGTTTCTCTTGAACACAGAACTTTTAAGCCATGTCTAGACAATGTGAGTTAATTCATGTTGCATGGCTGAGTATGGACAGGCAGAGGGAGGCTCACAGGGTGAGATCTGCAGTGTTGTGTTGAGATTGACATTCTGAGAACCCCTGCTGTAGGTGCAACTACAGCTGCTCCATAGGAATGCATTTACTGAGCAGGAACATGCCTTCTTCCTTATATTTTAGTATATAGATCTGATGATAAGCTTAGGAATGCTGTACTAAGCGTGGGCTGTGGCTTTGTGTTTTCTTGTAAGCTAAGCATTGAGGGAATGCAGAATTTTAATTGTATCTTCTCCAGAGCTTCTCTCTAGAGGCCTGTTGCCATTTAGGTCTTCTATGAAATTTTTGTTGCCAAGGAAGACAGGATTATAATTTTGTTTGACAGATTTAGATGGCATGGTGTATTCTTGGTTATCAAAATATTCATGTGGCATGGGGTTTTTAGTTGGTGAATATGCACAATGTGAGGGAAAAGCATGGTAATACTATATAATCTCAATTACCTAAATGTATGTACAGTTGCAGTATCTAGAAGAACACGTAAACTGAGCTGTTTGTGACTGGGTAACTTTGTTCTTGGCTTCTTGTGTTTTATTTCCTATAATGCACATATTAAGAAATATGTTTCTGCTAAAAGATTTTTTTAAAAAGCACAAATACACACATAAAGATAAAACAATAACAAAACAAAACAAAACAAAAAACAAATTCAATTAAGAGAAGTAAATTTTAAGAAGAAATAGCGCAAGGCTTTTCCAGAAAATTATCAGACACTGACATCTAGTGGAAGTAAAAAATCTGTGACTATGAAGGATTTTCAGAAAGCCAGTGTCCTCAGTGTAAGCCAAATGCTTCCAGATGCAAATGCAGAAATGTGCACAGATGGATATATCTTATTTATATACTCTTTTACCCTTCTTCACATGTCAAACTGTTGACACTCAGGGAAAAACGTGAAAAACTGTAGTGGAAAGAGCATTGTTTTGACTGAGTACCCAGTGTGTGTTGTGAAGAGCTGAAGAAAGTCCACATTTCTTCTCTGTTCTATAGATGAAATACTAAACAGTCTTAGTAAATAAGAAACACAGAGCCAAATACAGAGGTAAATAGCCAAAGAGATCAGAGAGTCACTGCTGTTGCTTCCCCAGAGAGAATTTCTTACTGTCTGACTTGTGTTTTATTGCCTTTCTACTCTGCCTTCTCATTGGCTCTAAACCCAGCCACATGATTTCCTCTGCCTGTCTAGACAGACCTTCGAGTTTCTAAGGTTGTTACTGGGATTAAAGGCTCATCTCCCTACACTTGGCTATGTCCTTGACCACACAGAGACTCTGCCTGCCATGTGATCTGATTAAGGGTGTGGGCTACCACTGTCTGACTGCTGTTCTCGCTTGCTGTGACCTCTGATCTCCAGGCAAACTTTATTTATTAACATACAAATAAAATCACATTTCAGCACAAATAACATATCACCATACTCTTCTCCCTTTCTTTCTTTCATTTTCCCTCATCTTCTTTTCCCTTTTATTTTTCTTTTTATGTGAGCCAATGTGTTTGTAAATAGCTTGCTACTCCTCTTGTGCTTTAGATTTCCTGGTGATATGAGTCTTGACGCTTTATTTGGATAGTTTTAAGTACTTTTCTAAATTGCTTGTATCTCTTTTCAGCAATATGGCTGTGTGGGTACATTTACCTGCCGCCAAGCCCGACAACCTGAGTTGAATCCCCAGGAAACAGATGGTGGAAGGAGGGAACCAGGTCCTGCAAATTGTACACACACACACACACACACACACACACACACACACACACACACACTCCACAATGTAAGACAAAGGTTTCTGCTTTACCACAGTAGCTGAAGGCGTGCACACAACAGTAAATAAGGCACGACGACAGTTTTCATTCATGCTGTGCTTGATGTATTTGACATCTTTTCTTTTAGCCTAACACTCTGTCTTTTTTAAAAAGTATGTATCCTGTCAGATGCATTTTTCACTTGATGTTCTCATTTTTTTCTTTTTCCTTAATTCCTCTTCTCTTCTATCTCCCTTCCTTCTTTCCTTTTTTTTTGCTTTACCTCATTTTTTTCTTTTCCATACCTTATAATTGTAACATGACACTTAACTACTTTCCATTTCTCTACCAATTATTGAAATTTATCATTGATGAATAAATATTCATAGTATAACTCTTGTTATAGAAAGACT
Organism: Onychomys torridus; assembly: GCF_903995425.1. Taxonomy (NCBI): domain Eukaryota; kingdom Metazoa; phylum Chordata; class Mammalia; order Rodentia; family Cricetidae; genus Onychomys; species Onychomys torridus. The sequence goes on from NC_050459.1 coordinate 48,190,971, forward strand.
ATTATATGAACACATTCTTTATTTTATTCCTTGATCTCTCTTTAAAGTCATCAATTTCATTTTACAAAGAACTCTCCAACCACACGACTTTTCTTCCTTCTGGAATTTACATTAATTTTTCTAGGATACTGTTCAGACCATCATTTTGTAGCATGAGACTGTGAAAGAATCAGCTTGGATTGTTACTTTTAGTGGTGTCTAGAAAAAAAATGTTGAAAACTCAGAGAGATGTAAAAAAAAGAAAAGAGCAAAGACAGATTGTAGCTCCCATGGTAGTAAAGAGTTTGCCTCTGACTGAACTCCTAGGAAGTAGCAAGTGTGGGTGTAGCGGCTTGCTTGGTAATTTAAAATGGGCTTCAGAGTCCATAAAAGAGGTCCTGCAGGAGAATTGCAGAGCTGCTTTAATCTGACCTTCACCTCTTCTCTGGCTTCCTACTGCTTCTCATGTATAATCTCTTCCCATATTTCCAGTAGATTGCAGAATATGGACAAAATTAAAAGTCAGAATGGCTTTCAAACCAAATCTCAGGAAAAGAGAAGTCTTGATAATTTAGATTGGATGGAGACTGGACATGCTAACATAATCTAAAGTTAAAATTTCCTGAAAATTATCAAAATCCTCACACATTGTTTCAACTAAATTTGGCTGGAGAACAATAGGTAACATGTACATTGTGCTAGTTTTTAAATTTTTTTCTTTAATAATTTTAGATCATAAAAAAATCTCAAAAAGTCAAAGCAATGTCCAGGAGAAAATTGAATCATTATGTTTCCTTTTTCAACTACTATGAAAGAGGAGGAGAATATAAACACAGACCAGTGAGACACAACAGAGACAAGACCAACAAGATTCTGCCAATGAGGTTTTAATAAAGCCTTTCAAAAACATATAATAAAATATTTTTTTCAATATAAAGTATGAGAAAATTGGGTATCCTTATGCAAAAAAGTAAAATTAAATCCTTATTTTGTAGCATGTGAAAAAATAAATTCTAAATTCTTCAGAAACTAAAGGTACACTTATGATAACTTCTCCAATAGCCTGATTGACTGAACAGAACTTTGTGATTGTGGAGAGTGGGAATGTTGCAGATTCAGAACTAAATTACCTCTGGCTTTCTTTAATCCTTTTCATAGCCATTTATTCTCTGCCTCTATATCTGGCCTAACATCCTTTATCAAGCATTTTTTTTTTGAGACAGAATTTCTCTTTGTAGTTTTGGTGCCTGTTCTGGATCTCGCTCTGTAGAGCAGCCTGGCCTCGAACTCACAGAGATCTGCCTGGCTTTGCCTCCCAAGTGCTGAGATTAAAGGCATGCACTACTACCGCCCACCCTTCTTCTTTTTTTTAAACAAAGATTTTTTTGAAAGAATTTCTTTTTTAAAGATATCTATCTATCTATCTATCTATCTATCTATCTATCTATCTATTTATTATGTATACTGTGTTCTGCCTGCAAGTATGCCTGCCTGCCAGAAGAGGGCACCAGTTCTTATTATTACAGATGGCTGTAAGCCACCATGTGGTTGCTGAGAACTGAACTCAGGACCTCTGGAACCAGAGTAGCCAGTGCTCTTAACCTCTGAGCCATTTCTCCAGCTCTGAAATATCTTTGAAATATATTAGTTTCTACCAATCCAAAAGTTTAGGAATATTATCAAATGGCATCTGAAACTACTGAAGAATTTTCCCTGCTTTAATAATCATCTATGATCCCCACTAAGTTGTTACCATTGTACATGATGAATGAAAGGTCTTATAACTGTTTCCATGGTAGGATATGCCACTGGGGCAACTTGAATTTATGTTTCTAGGTCATAGGCATTCATTCTGGGTTCAGGATAAAAACTCTCTTATTTCTTTTGAGTTAAAAGCTGTGTTTTGCATTTACAGTTTTTACTCCTACGCCTGGGGCCCCAAGAATGATCCAAGTTCACTAGTGAAGTCACAAGATGGGTACTAGGATAGGCTTTTTGTGTTCTAAAATCTGTGTGGACTTCTCTCTTGGACATTACTGAGTGTCTTGGGGACCTGGATTTCTCTTTTGTTTCTCTTGAGGCTCCAATGGATTATTCTGAGCTGGATTTTGGCTATTCCTTTATTTGTCTCAGAACACTTTGTCAGAGAATATATTTTCAGAGTATTTGATAGCATCTGGAATTATCTCTTTCCATCCCTCCAATATGAAATCTTGTGTGTTTTTCCTGTGTGATTTCTAACCTATTGCAGTGGTGCCCATTTTAGTTTAGAAACTGAGTGAGTTTATGATGCTGAAGATGCCAAAGATAACAGATGTGAATTCTTTCTAGATCAACAGGTTGAGCATTGAGATGGTATTTACAGCATGTGTAACTGCTCTATGGGAAAGCCCAAAACAGCATATCTCACTCCTGTACTTGAAAGAAACTTGTTGGTTACCAGAGGAGGACACACATGAGGGGTGTTTACTCAGTATCTTGAGACTCTTCACATTACTCTAAACATGTGGGATAAACCCACCATTTGTGGAAGGAATCCATTTTAGGTGAGACCTTTAGGGAACAACAGAACATATGTGTCCGATACAAAATATAAATTCCTTCAGCTAATGTATAAGGTTGCAAATTTTAAGAAAAAAAAAGCCACAAAAATGGGAAATAAAAATTCAAGGAAGGAGGAAATTTTGGAGAAAAAAAATATAATTTGGCACTACGGCTGGTTTTATGTTTGAAAATTATAGCAACTCAACATGAAAGTAATGAAAAACAGAGGGCCATGACATTTGATGTTTTCAAATTCTTTTTTTGTGTTGTTTTTGTGAAATAAACTAAAAGTAATAGGCAACAGAACTAAGGATCACAGATGGGCAGCCTACTTCAACTGAAATAAAAGAAATGATGAAATTCCTGATTCATAGGAAATTAACAAGAGAAATTGAGAAGAATATCAAAAATTGAAAAGATAATACGTAAACCCAAGAAATTAGTTAGAAAATATGGAAGTGAAGAAGACAATTTGAAGGGATATTTTAATGACCTAAGAGCCCCTCCTACACTTGGCTATACATTTACCTCTTCCCCAAAACAAGCTCATCCGTCTGACCTCGTTCCTTAACAGCTCTTAGATATTGTTCTTGTGTGGCTAAACACATCCTACAGTGAGTAGGCCATGACAGCCTAGGCTAGGTGCATTTGTAATAAGGCAAACTGTGCTCTCTGAGTGAAGTATTAGGTGAAAACCTCTATTTATTATCCTTGCATGTTCATACCTGGGCATCCGTATGAATTGAACCAGATGCATCATGAGAAAGAATACACAGTGAAAAAAGTGTATATAGCCTATGTTTGTCATCAAAACAGGAAATTACCCATGCCTTGCAAACTAACTTCTTCTCTTTAGCTCATAAAAGAAAGACATCCCCCCCAAAACCCCAGTCCTATTTAACTTACATGCAGTCTTACTGTTCTCTAGCTGTGTATCTAATGAACACTTCAGTTTGCCTTTGAATTAAATCCTTTGCTACTTGGCAATTCCTATGGGATTCCAATATTTTTAAATGATGCCAGGAACCTGGAAACATGCAATCCAGACAGCCACCCTCTAGTAAATTTCCACAGAACAAAAGATCTAATGTTAAACCATCCCTCCCTGACATTACCTTTCATCACCCCACCCTTATTTTTGTTAGTTCTTTGAGAGTTTTGTCCAGTGTATCTTGGTCATATTTATCTCTACTTCAATTCCTCCAAGATATATCCCCCCTTTCCTTCTTATCAAACTCCATTCTCTCTCTCTCTCTCTCTCTCTCTCTCTCTCTCTCTCTCTCTCTCTCATCTCTATCTCTATCTCTCTATATTTAATTGGAAAAGTAAATGGACTGTATTTCTTCTGAGGTTATGGACCTCAGAAGACTTTGGTGAGGCAGGTCTACTTCCTTTTTACACCACAAGTTTCTGAGTGTGCAGGATGGCACTGGCTCTGCAGGTTGCTATCATATGAAGAACAGGGTGGTACTTATTTTGTATATCTTGTGCCTGATAGTGCTGATGGAGACCTGAGCATTCTTGTTGATTGTGGTCCTCACATAGTAAGTGGCAGACTTTCACTATCAGGTTCTCTATTTCAAGACCACCATCACCCCTTTGCCATTGGACATGGGGACTACTCCCAGTCTTGTGGTCTTTCATGGTGGACCTACTGGAGGTTAAATCCTTAAATAAAACTTATTTTCCATCTTCCACCAAGTATCAATTGCCAAGAGATCCTCAAGTGAAATTCACACATACCTCCCTTTCCTCCTCACCTCTGTAGCTTACAATATTCTCATCACCTCCTCCTCTACAATGATCCCTGAGTCTTGGAAGGAAGAGATGTGATATAGATGCCCCATTTAAGGAAAGGTATTCAGGTCTCTTATTTTTCTGATTTTGACTAATTGTGAGTCTGTGTTAATCACCATCTATTGCAAAATTAAGCTTCTTTGATCCTTGAGAGATGTAACAATCTATTGGTATAACAGTAAGCCATTAGGAGTAGGCTTCCCCTAGAGCATTTTCTTTTTCTAGCTGCAAGTTTTAGGCCATGATAACTGTGCCAATAATGACTTCCAGCTTTTGGAGAGGCCTGGAATCCAATCAGAAAGTCATATGCTTCTTTCCTGATATGTGTTCCACTACTGCACTAGTGGGCATATCTTGGCTATCCAGTCATTATTGTAGCTCACAGGAATCACAGATGGGTAAGAATGATGATTATTTTCTTCTTTCAGTAGTATCTACAGCACCTTTCAGCGCTATGAAAGCTAGCAGTAGATGTTGTGGGGTATCCAACAGGGAAGACTACTCAGGAACAGATTTAAGCCAATGGAAAGTCTTTACTAGTCTGCCAGCAAATACACTGGTTGTTCTGGATCCTCTGTAGCCCCAAATCTTTCTCAGAGTGAGGTTTTAATTATGAAAACCATATTCTGTTGGTACATTTCAGTGAACAAGAGTAGTTAGCCAGAAAAGGAAGCATAGAAGCCAAAAGCAAGGTTAGTACATTTAGAATCTTTTCCTGTATTATGGACTTTGATGAATTAGGGCTTTGTTTCATTTTGGGAGGTGGTGTTCTCAACAGGCTGATTATTATGGCCTGAATGGTACTTCCATCATGGAGTGAGTTATGCTAAGGTCTGGGGATCTGTTATAGTAGGGATGAAGCTTCCATGTCAGCATCATATTGATTTCTCAATATTCGATAACTCAAGGATATGGTATCTTCAGGTATAAGGTCTGACAGTCAAGTTCTGGGGAGCTGGGAAGAATACTGGCTGTAGCCTGCAATATTTGGGAAGGGTCTATGAGACCTAATTGGCCAACAACTCCAATAAAAGTAACCCATTCCTTACACTAGGATTTTTGTTAGCTTGTGGTATTTAGTAGGCATATTGCTTATCCCTTATAAGGTAACTATTTTAGTTCTTTATTTTTGTTTTTTTGAGAATTATTTATCTTGTGGTTTTACATGTAAGAGTGTTTTGCCTGCCTATATATGTGTCTGCTGTCTCAACTGTTCTTCAGTATATGTTGGAATCTCAAAGAATTGGGCTCTCATACCAGTGAAGAAATGAATTTACCAGAGAGAGTGAGGGCAACCAGGCAAAGAGCTTTTTTCTTCCATGTTCTTTATGTAGGCTGTTACCAAAAAGTGTGGTCCAGATGTAGTGTTGGTCTTCTGAACTCAATTGATCCAGATTTAGGGTGAGTATTCCCACCTAAAACAATCCAATCAAGAAAAATCCCTCACTGGTACGCCCAGATTCTTGGGCTTTAGTTAATTCCAATTGTAGTTAGACATACCAAGAATAGCAATCAGAAGTGTGACATGTGAGCCTGATCCCTGCAGTGGTCAGAAGAGGGTACCAGATCCCTTGGTCTGGAGTTATACATAGTTATAAGATGCCAAGTGGGTGACAGAGATCAAACCTTTGTCTTCTGCACAAGCAGCAGGTGCTCTTAACCACGGAGGCAGCTCTCCAGCTTCAGTAGTGGTTTTCTTTTTATTTGTTTCATTTTTGTTTGTTTGTTTTGAGAGAGGGTTTCTTTATGTAGATCATACTGGCCTCAAACTCATGGATATTGCCTTCAGATATCTGAGATATGTGGCACCATGCCTCGTTTTCAACTCTTTCTGTATAATCTTCTACAATAATAAGTTTCAATATGACTTTTTAAAGGACTTTAAAAGGTGAAGAGTCCCCCATATTCCCTTTTCTATGCTGCTCTTTTTTCTATGATGTCATTTAACTTTTATTGTATCATCACTCCCTGTTAACCTTTTATATCATTGGGTCTTTCTCCTACTCCTGGAAATGCTCCCTCCCTCAAACTCCTTGCAAACTTCATGATCTCGATCTGCGAGTATTCCAAATGAAATATTCATTTATACCTGAAGATTCAAAGCTAACATCCACAAATGAGAGAAAACATGTCTTTGTCTTTCTGGGTTTGGGTTGCCTCATACAGAGGATTATAAGAAGTTTTTGCCTTTTGCTTTTTGAGACAGGGTTGCACATAACCCAGGCAGTTATGAACTCCTTCTGCAGCTGAAGATGACATTGAATTTCTGATCCTACCACTTCCACCTCCCCAATTTTTAGAATGACAGATGTGTGTTACCATCTTCAGCTAATGTTGTGTTTGGGACTGGACACAGGGTTTTTCATGCTAAGCAGGCACTGATGGAGCTACACTTTGATCTGTATGATTTTGAGAAAGATCTATGTTGACCATGGTTTTAGTTCCAAATGAGCGAGTTTGTTAACGTCGTGGTCAACAAAAGTAAAATAAGCAGTTAATAGTAAATAGAGCAAAGAGAGCAAATCAACATCAAACTGGGTGCTCATTACATTCAGTGAAGGCAGCTGGAGTAGTTCAAATGAGAGAGTAAGCATGTCCTATTATCTAATCTCATGCGTACAAGCATTCAGCCAACATCCATTGCAGAAGTTCCATTGAGACAGTCAGCTAGGATTCTCTATTGAGTGTCCTCAGAGGAGCAAAGTGACACTTTGAGTGAGGCTTTCAAGCTAAAAAATAACTTCCAAGTTAAAGCAAAAAAAAAAAATGACAGCAGATACATATCATCAAATTGGTGCTTACACTCATCCAGAAGAAACTGAGTAGAGGAAGCCAGAGAGATGGCTCAGTGGTTAAAGGTGTTTATTAATCTTGCAGACAACCCAAGTTTTGTTCCTAGTCCTCACATCGAGTAGCACAAAATCAGCTGTAACATCAGCTCCTGGGGATCTGACATATTCTTCTGGCCTCTGTAGCACTTACATGCATGTGCACATACACACAGACACACATAGCTAAAAATAAAATAAAAAAAGAAACTAAGTAGAGAACCCAAGGCACTTAGCTGAGTTTCCAGTTGAGGGAGTTGTGGGTGGCAGGGACTTTTTCCCTTCTTCACTGATGAGCTTCTGGCTTTCCAATCCCACTATAGAATCATGTTTGGAACATGAAGAAGCCACACATGACAACTTACCAATATAAAGTTAGTTACACACATCCGGCTTTCACAGGAAAATTCTGATGTTAGGTAAAGCTGTCCATGAAAAGAACTGGCAGGAGAATCCAGGATAAATAAGCTTCAGTGGGAGTATTGATTAGTTCTTCTCAGCTAAACGTAGGATGCTCAGCAGAACACTACCATACCCCTTTCTCAGTTTCCAGGCCAAGGTTGGGGTAACTGCTACTTTGCCATCCCCACCCTGCTGTCATCGACTGAAGCTTCTGAAGTCATGACTTGCTCTTTCAAAAACGTAAGTGACTTCATTGAGAAAACAAATTGGAACAAAGCCATTGACAACGCCAGTGATATTCTCTCTCAGTTCTGGATAGCTCCAACTCATAGTTAATATGCTACCAGGCTGAAGAAGCGACTGCTTGTAGTATACTGTGCAGTAAAGCTGTGATGTTTGCCTCATTACTACAGAGCAAGTTTTGAAGTTCTCAAATTTTGATTCAACATTGGCAAATAAGTTTGACCTCAAAGAGAGTTCCACTAAACAATTTCATGGAGTTCAAGAAAGTAAAGAGAATCTGGGCAGACGGATGGCTTAGCAGTTAAGAGTATATACAGCACTTGCAGAGGATCTGAGTGTGCTTCCCAGTACCAATGTTATAACTGTCATAACACCAACTTCAAAAAATACAGTGCACTCTTCTGATCTCCCCAGGCACCTGCATTCTTGTTCACATAACCCCCTATAGACATGTACAACACATAATTAAAAATAAAGTAAATATTTAAATATGAAAGGGGAATATAAATTCAGAATTTTGATACCTGCAACAAAATTTGATGCATGTATATACCAAAATCAGAGATTTGAAAGTGTGGTGGTTTGAAAGAAGATGGCCCCCAAGGGGAGTGACACTATTAGGAGGTGTGGTCCTGTTTGAGGAAGTGGGTCACTGTGGAGGTGGAATTTGAGGGCTCATATATGCCCAAGCCATGCCCAGTGTCCTAGTTCACTTTCTGTTGCCTTTGGATCCAGATGTAAGGACTCTCAGTTCCAGCACCACGTCTGCCTGGCATGCTCCCTTGTTTCCCACCATGACAATAATGGACTCAACCTCTGAAATGCAAGCAAGCCACTCTAGTGAAGTGTTTTCCCTTAGAAGGGTTGTCATGGCTATGGTGTCTCCTCACAGCAATAGAAACCCTAACTATTGGATAGAAAGTAAGGTTCAATTCACATGGTTCATTTCTTTTCAGTTTTCTGAATAGCATGATGTGACAATAAAAAAGTAAAACTGAAAGTTCAATGTATTGGCTATTAATCATTGCTTCAACATAGTTAATTATAGGAAATGACATTGATGTAAACTTATTCTGTCATCTCTGTAACACTATCTTACTTTTGCCAGAAATTCTCTACAATTACACTTATTTTTATGATTATGTGCTTGTGAATTTGGTTTCACTTAATATTTATGTCATTCTTTTCATTTGAGTTTGTAGTTAGAGTTTTCCTTCCTGGACCAGTCAGTACAAATCTCTCTTACCGCCAGTCCCACAGTCACTCAGACCCAACCAAGAAAGCACACAGAAACTTACATCGTTTAGAAACTGTATGGCTGTGGCAGGCTTCTTGTTATCTACTTCTTCTATCATAAATTAACCCATTTTTGTTAGTCTATATTTTGCCACATGGCTTGTGGCTTACCAGTGTCTTTACATGTTGCTTCTCCTGGCAGCGGCTGGCAGTGTCTCTCTCCAGCCTCCTACTTCCCAGAATTCTCTCCTCTCTTGTCCCTCCTATACTTCCTGCCTGGCCACTGGCCAATCAGAACTTTATTTACACAGAGCGATATACACAGCACTTCCCCTTTTCTTTCTTTTTTTTAAAGGAAGGTTTTAACTTTTACATAGTACAATTACATATAACAAAACAATTATTGGTGGCATGGTGAGGTAAGGTTAGCTGGTGGCTATTCCTATTTCCCTGATCTCTAAGGCTTTCACCCCTATATTTGGCTCTGTGTTTTTTATTTAATAAGACTGCTTAGAAATTCATCTAGAGTGCTGCCTATCTTTTCTCCTGCCTAGCTATTGGCCACTCAGCTCCTTATTATACCAATCAGGTATTTTATACAGGCAAAGTAACACAGCTTCACAGAATTAAAAAATGCAACATAAAAGAAAGCAATATATCTTTGAATAATTAAATAAATATTCCACAGCATAAATGAATGTATCACACCTTAAATTAATATTCCACAACACTCATCTTCTATGAGATCACCATGTTCTTCAGTTGTTTTCATCTCCAGTGTCCTATTTTTTATGAAGAAACTTTATATTCATTTTACATACCAACCACAAATCTTCCTCTCTTCCCTCCTCCTGCTCCTCCCCAGCCTTCCCCTGCAACTCACCCCCTACTCCCTCCTCCAAAAAGGTAAGGCCTCACATGGGGAGTTAGAAGAGTCTGGTACATTCAATTGAGGTAGGTCCAATTCTCTCCCCTTGTATCAAGGCTGTACAAGGTGTCCCACCATAGGTAATGGGCTCCAAAAAGCCAGCTCACGCACCAGGGATAGATCCTGATCCCACTGCCTGGGCTCCCTTAAGCAGATCAAGCTACACAACTGTCTGTCTTATGCAGAGGGCCTAGTCCAGACCCATGGAGGCTCCATTGTAGCTGTAAGTTTTCCTGTGTCCCAGTCAGCCGGTGGTCAGAACAATTCTCTCCCACTCACATCCCCCAAGTAAACACACAGAGGCTTAATTGTGAACTGTATGACCATTAGCTCAGGCTTACTCTTATACTTAATTTAACCCATAATCCTTATTTATGATTAGCCATGTGGCTTGGGACCTTTTCTCAATTCTGCCTTGTCATCTTGCTTTCTTTGTGTCTAGGTGGTGACTTCTGACTTAGCCTTCCTCTTTCCAGAATTCTCCTTGTCTGCTTGCCCTGCTTATACTTCCTGCCTGGCTACTGGCCAATCAGTGTTTTATTTATCAATCAATCAGAGCAATACATATTCACAACATACAAAACATCCCACAGCACTTCACAGCAGTTGGTATAAAGTTTGTAGGTTCCCACTAGCTTGATTTGGTTGTCTCTGTAGGTTTTCCCATCATGATCATGATGCCCCTTGCTCATAAAATCCCTCTTCCCTCTCTTTGGCTAGACTCCTGAAGCTTGGCCTGGTGCTTGGCTGTGGATCTCTGCATCTGCTTCCATCAGTTACTTAATGAAGGCTCTATGATGACAGTTAGGGTATTACCAATCTGATTACCAGGGTAAGCCAGCTCAGGCACCCTCTCCACTATTGTCTAAGTTGAGGACATCCTTGTGGATTCCTTAGACCTTCCCTAGTACCAGGTTTGTTCCTATCCTCATGATGTCTCCCTCTATCAAAAAATCTTTTTCATTACTCTCCCACTCCATTCCTGTTCCAGCTTGCCCATCACATTCCCTTATGTTCTCATCCCTCATCCCCTACCCTTTATTATTCTCAACTGCTCTGGTCTTCCCCAGTTTACTCAGGTGATCTCATCTATTTCCCCTTCCCAAGTCTATCCATGCATCCCTCTTAGGGTCGTCCTTGTTAGCTAGCTTCTCTGGAGCTGTGGGTTATAGTCTGATTATCCTTTGCTTTACATCTACTATCAACTTATGAGTGAGAACATACCATGTTTGTCTTTCTGAGTCTGGGTTACCTCTCTCAGGATGATATTTTCTATTTCCAAAATTGACTTCCCTGCAAATTTCATGATACCATTGTTTTTTACTGCTGATTAGTACTCCACAGTGTATATGTACCATATTTTCTTAATTCATTCTTCAGTTGGGGAGCATCTAGATGGTTTCCAGGTTCTGGCTATTACAAATGATACTGCTATTAGCACAGTTGAGCAAGTGTCCAATTCATTCTTCAGTTGGGGAGCATCTAGATGGTTTCCAGGTTCTGGCTATTACAAATGATACTGCTATTAGCACAGTTGAGCAAGTGTCCTTTTGGTATGAGCATCCCTTGGGTATATGCCAAAGAGTGGTATCATTGGGTCTTGAGGTAGATTGATTGCAATTTTCTGAGAAACTGCCATACTGATTTCCAAAGTGGCTGTACAAGTTTGTATTCCCACCAACAGTGGAGGTGTGTTCCCCTTGCTCCATATTTTCTCCAGCATAAGCTATCTTTAGTGATTTTGATCATAGCCATTCTGATTGGTGTTAGATGTTTGTCTTAGAGTCATTTTGATTTACATTTCCCTAATGAAGTTCATGTGTTGGTGGCCAAGGCAGTGTAGCTCTGTGACAGGTTTGACTCACACGTGCCTTCCACCCAGCGCCACCACGATGCCAAAGAGGATGGAGCAGTGAAGGCAGTGGAGCACAAGTGAAGCTCTTTGAGGCTATCATCCAAGCCCACCCCTGCCGAGGTGGATGTGAAGCCAAAGAAGGCTGCAGGAAAAGGATAAGTCATCAGACAAAAAAGTGCAAACCAACGGGAAGAGGGGAGCAAAGGGCAAACAGGCTGAGGAGTCAGACCAGCAAACTACAAATGTGCCTGCAGAAAACGGAAAGACTAAGAACCAGAGTTTAGCCTCTGAAGTAGAAGAGAGAGAAGCCAAGTCCTACTAAACATCCATCATGTCTGTCAGTGTCCCCGCCTCCCTTCTTGTACAATCCAGAGGAATATTTTTATCAACTATTTTGTAAATGTGAGTTTTTTAGTAGCTCTAGAAACATTTTTAAAAGGTTGGTGGAAGTTCTACCTCAACCTGTTTTTTAAGTGTAAATGATTTTTTTAAGAGGTTAAATCACTTGCTGATTGTTTATTTTTTGGTACAACCAGAAAATAGCAGAATACTGAATCAGGAGAGGCTGTGACTATCTCAGGGGTCACCATAACATTCTGTACAGGGGGCTAGTTTTATATACTACAACACAAAGCATACTAAATGGTAATTTGGAGTCTTGGTTGTGCATTTGTGTCTGGAATATTTTCAGTTACTTCTGGTCTCGTGTTTCTAGTAGAACTGTATCCTTAAAAAAACAAAAAATCAAAAACCAAAAAAAACACTCCTCGGTCCTTGCCCTGTCAGAAAGACTCTGGTCATGGCAGTCCATTTTCCTAACAATTGTGATAATGTGCTGTGAAAGATTGAAATTTTGAATATGTACTGTATTTTGGCATAAAATTGTGAGTCAGTGGAATTAAGGATTGTGAACATCTGATTGTTATGTGAGGTCTTAGGGAAAACTCTCCAAGCTTAGGATGGAACGTCACTGAAATAAGTTCAAAGAGAAACAACACATGGCTCTTTTGGGTATGTGAATACAATGTATGGCTTCTGGAGTTTGGGTCCATGTTTTAAGAATTGAAATGTCTGTGTACTCAAGCAATAAAGTCTCAGTTGTGAAAGAGGAAAACAAACAAACAAACAAAAAACCATTTCCCTAATGACTCAGGATGTTGAACAATTCCTTTTGGACATTTGAGATTCTTCTGTTGAGAATTCTCTGTTTAGCATTGTAGCCCATTTTTCAATTGGATTGTTGGGTATTTTGTTGTCTAGTTTTTTGAGGTTCTTTTAAATATAATTTTGAGATCAGCCCACTGTCAGATACGGGGTTGGTGAAGATTTTCTCCCATTCTGTAGTCTGTTGTTTTGTCTGTATGTTATTTGCTGTAACCTTTGCCTTACAGAAGCTTCTCCATTTCAGGAGTTCCCATCCATTTATTAATTGTTGCTCTTACTGTCCATGCAATTGGTGTTATATTTAAGAAGTGATCTCTTGTGTCAATGCATTCAAGACTACTTCCTACTTTCTCTTCTATCAGGTTCAGTGTACTTGGATTTGTGTTGAGGTCTTTGATTCACTTGGACTTGAGTTTAGTACATGGCAATAGATATGGCTTTTTTTTTTTTGCAATCTTCTACATGTTGATATCCAGTCATAAGAGCATCATTGGTTGAAGATGCTTTCTTTTTTCCGGTGTACAGGTTCAGCTTCTTTGTCAAAAATCAGGTGTTCATAGGTGTGCAGATTAATGTCAGGGTCTTCAATTCGATTCCATTGGTTCACATGTCAATTTTTATGCCAATACTAATCTTATTTTATTATTATAGCTCCATAGTAGAGCTTGAGGTCAGGGATGGTGATACCTCCAGAGGTTGCTGTATTGTTTTTAGCTATCCTTTTTTTTTTTTTTTTTAGTTAATATTGTATACCAGCATGTGGTGGTATTGTGTTCCTCAAAATATTGTGCACCCTAATAGACTTATCTGGGGTCAGAGACAGAACAGCCACAATATTAAACATAGAGGATAGGCAGTGGTAGTACATGCCTTTAATCCTAGCATTCCAGAGGCAGAAATCCATCTGTTCAAGGATACAGCCAACCATGGTGACTCAAACCTTTAATCCCAGAAAGTGAGCCTTTAATCCCAGAGAGTGATGGTAGAAAACAGAAAGGTATATAAGGCATGAGGACCAGAAACTAGAAGCATTTTGGTTGGTTAAACTTTTAGGCTATTAGCAGCAGTTCAGCTGAGATTCATTTGGATAAGGACCCAGAGGCTTCCAGTCTGAAGAAACAGGATCAGCTCAGGAATTGGCAAGGTGAGGAAGCTGTGGCTTGTTCTACTTCTCTGCTCTTCCAGAATTCACCCCAATACCTGGCCCAGGTTTGTTTTAATTAATAAGACTCTTTAAGATTCATGCTACACCACCACATTACTGAAGGTCCTTATTAGCTGTAGGAGTTCCCTGGTAGAATTTTTGGAATCACCTATGTATATTATCATATCATCTGCAAATAGTGAAAATTTGACTTCTTCCTTTTTCAGTTTGTATCCCCTTGATCTCCTTTTGTTGTCTTATTGCTCTAGCTAGAAATTGGAGTACTATATTGAATAGATATGGAGAGAAAGGACAGCCTTGTCTTGTTCTTGATTTTAGTGGAATGGCTTTGAGTTTCTACCCATTTAATTTGATGTTGGCTATCAGTTGCTGTAAGTTGAGCTTATTACATTTAGGTATATTCCTTGTATTCCTGATCTCTCCAAGACCTTTATCATGAAGGGATGTTGGATTTTGTCAAAGATTTTTTAAACATCTAATGAGAGGATTATGTGTTTTTTTTTCCTTCAGTTTGTTTATATGATGGATTACATTGACAGATTTTCATATGTTAAAATATCCTTGCATCTGTGGGATGAAGCCTACTTGATCATGGTGGATGATTGCTTTTTATGTTTTCTTAGAGTCTGTTTTTATTTTATTTTTGCATCAATGTCCATGAGGGAGATTGGTCTGTAATTCTCTCTCTTTGTTGCATCTTTGTGTGGGTTGGGTATCATAGTAACTGTAGCCTCGTAGAAAGAGTTTGGCAATGTTCCTTCTGTTTTTATTGTGTGGAACAATTTGAAGAGTATTTATATTAGCTATTCTTTGGAATTCTGGTAGAATTCTGCACTGAAACCATCTGATCCTGGGCTTATTTTTTGGTTGGGGGACTTTTAATGACTGTTTCTATTTCCATAGGAGTTATAAGTCTATTTAAATAGTTTATCTGGTCTTGATTTAATTTGTGTATTTTATACCTATCCAGAAAATTGTCCATTTCTTTTAGATTTTTCAACTTTGTGGAGTATAGATTTTTGAAGTATGACCTGATAATTTTCTGTATTTTTTCATTGTCAGTTGTTATGTCTCCATTTTCGTTTTTGAATTTGTCAATTTGGATATTCTCTCTCTGCCTTTTAGTTAGTTTTGATAAAGTTTTACCTATGTTGTTGATTTTTCTCAAAGAAACAACTCTTTGTTTCATTGATTCTTTGTATTGTTCTCTTTGTTTCTATTTTATTGATTTAAACTCTCAATTTGATTATTACCTGGCATCTATTGCTGCTGGGTGACTTTGCTTCTTTTTGTTCTAGAGCTTTCAGGTGTGCTTTTAAGTCATGAGTGTGAGACATCCCCAACTTCTTTATATAGGCATTTAGAGCTATGAACTTTCCTGTTAGTACTGCTTTCATAGTGTTCCATAAGTTTGAGTATTTTGTGCATCCATTTTCATTGAATTCTAGAAAGTCTTTAATTTCTTTCTTTATTTCTTTCTTGACCAAATGGTGATTCAGTTAAGCATTATTCATTTTCCATGAGATTGTAGGCTTTTTATAGTTTGTGTTGTTGTTGAATTCTGACTTTAAGCCATGGTGGTCTAATAAAATACAGGAGGTTATTCCCTTTTTTATGTCTGTTAAGAATTGCTTTGTGATTGAGTGTGTGGTCAGTTTTAGAGAAGATTCCATCGGGTGCTGAGAAGATATATTCTCTTGTGTTTGGGTGGAGTGTTCTGTAGATGTCTATTAAATCCATTTGAGTCATAACTTCTGTTAGTTCCCTTATTTCTCTGTTATGTTTCTATCTGGCAGACCTGTCTATTGGTGAGAGTGGGGTGTTGAAGCCTCCCACTATTGTTGTGTGGAGTTTCATATGCAATTTAAGCTTTAGTAATGTTTCTTTTACACATGAGGGTGCCCTTGTGTTTGGGGCATAAATGTTCAGAATTGAGACTTCATATTGATGGGTTTTTCCTGTGATGAATATGTAATGTCTTTCTCGATCTCTTTTGAATAATTTTAGTTTAAAGTCTATTTTGTTAGATATTAGGATAGCTACACCAGCTTGCTTCTTAAATCCATTTGACTGTAAAGACTTTTCCCCAGCCCTTTACTCTAAGATAGTGTCTGTTGTTCAAGTTGATGTGTGTTTCTTGTATGCTGCAAGTATCCTATTTTTGTATCCACCATTCTGTTATCCTGTGTCTTTTTCTGGGTGAACTGAGATCATTGATTTCAAGGGATATTAATGATCAGTGATTGTTAATTCCTGTTATTTTCTGGTGGTACTGTTTTGTGTTTCCTTTCTTTGGGATTAGTTGGTGTGGCATTATCTATTGCCTGCATTTTTGGGGATGCATCTAACTTCCTTAGGTTGGATTTTTCCTTCTAGTGCTTTCTGTTGGGCTGGATTTGTAGCTAGATATTGCTTAAATCTGGTTTTTATCATGGACTATCATATTTCCTCCATCTATGTCAATTGAGAGTTTTGCTGGGTATAATAGTTTTGGCTGGAATCCATGATCACTTAGTGTCTGCATCACATCTGTCCAGGACCTTTTGGCTTTCAGAGTCTCCATTGAGAAGTCAGGTGTTATTCTGGTAGGTATGCCTTTATATATTTCTTGGACTTTTTCCTTTGTAGCTCTTAATATTACTTTATTCTGTATGTTTAGTGGTTTGATTTTTTATGTGGTGAGGGGACTTTTTGTGGGGGGTCCAGTCTATTTGGTGTTCTGTAAGCTTCTTGTATCACCAAAGGCTTTTTTCTTTAGTTTTGGAAAGTTTTCTTCTATGATTTTGTTGAATATATTCTTTCTGCCTTTGAACTGGTCTTCTTCTTCTTCTTCTTCTTCTTCTTCTTCTTCTTCTTCTTCTTCTTCTTCTTCTTCTTCCTCTCCTCTCCTTCAATTTCCACTATCCTTATGTTTGATCCTTTCATGGTGTCCCAAATTTTCCTGGATGTTTTGTGTTATGACTTTGTTGGCTTTAATGTTTTCTTTGACTGATGAATCTATTTCCTCTATCACATCTTCAGCTCCAGGGATTCTCTCTTCCATCTCTTACATTCTGTTGGTTATGTTTGCATCTTTAGTTCCTGTTCATTTACTCTGATTTTTCATTTCCAGCATTCCCTTGGTTAGTGTATTCTTTATTGCCTCTATTTCAGTTTTCAAGTCTTGAACTGTTACCTTCATCTGTTTGATTGTTTTTTCTTGGTTTTCTTTAAGGGGTTTATTGTTTTATTCCAATTTTTGTTTGTCTTTCCCTCAATTTCTTTAAGGTAACTTTTCATTTCTTCTTTAAAGGCCTCTATCATCTTCTTAAAATAACTTTTAAGGTCATTTTCTTCTGCCCCTTCTATGTTGTGATGTACAGGTCTTCCTGATGTAGAACAACTAGGTTCTGGTCTGCTCTTTATGTTGTTGAATATATTCTTGCACTGGAGTCTACTCATCTTTTCCTCCAATTGGTGCTAATGATGTCTGTGTCTCAGGGAGCTTCTCTTGGTCCAATCTGCACTCTTGGTCTAATTGGAGCTGGTGGAGTCTGTGTCTCAGGGAGCAATGGGTGGGTCTGTGGGGTGGAGCGGGCTTTGTAGGTTACAGCACTAGTGGGGAGGGGTAGTCAGGCCCACCTGTAGAAGTCCTGCTTGCTAGCCTGTAACTGGAGCTGCAGTCGGTGGGAGTATTTGAGCATGGGTTCTGCCCCTGGGCCTAAAGCCTAGAGGCTGGGGTGATCAGCTAAGAAAACAAAAAGTCTCACCTCTTGGTCCAGTCTGAGCTGGTGGAGTCTGTTATAATCCTGTTCTTTATACATTCTCAATATGGTAATGATTATCTAACTTTCTAACTGTTGGGACCAAGTTTCTATTCTTCCTCACAGTTTCTACATGTATTTCTATTTCTAAGGGAACTGGGAATTTTAACTGAAAAAAATCATGTCCTGGCACCAGAGAGATGTCTCACCTTTCATGTCCTTTATCTTTTCTTTATGTGTCCCTATAAGATTTTAGTGTCATCTTTTAAGAAACCATCTCCCAAGTTCTTAAGTTCTTTAGAATATAGTTATCTGTTTTTTAGGATAGTTATGTAAGCAAGAATCATTAACCTTAGTGAGTTCCTCCTCCTTACTCAGAATATCTGCAAAGGAAGCCAGGGGCAACTGCAGAAACTGGTTTCTGTGACTGTAGAGAGGATTAATTTCTTTGTAGAAACATTTAGAAAAATTACCAGCTTTTGTTCCCAGTAAATTCAACCACAATCACAACTGACAAAGCAAAACTAAGAATTACCCTGAGAATAAGCATAGTGAAAGTTAGAGAGGCCTGAAGCCCATGAGGTTCAAAGGATCAGCACAGGGGTCTACAGCGTCACTTCCACAGGTCCTTCCAGGTGGATGGGATACTCCAAAGTGCCTGGTTATAAGGAGCTCCATTCACAAAACATTTATGTGCCATTCTCAGGGGTGATAGCATGGCTTCTACCAGTGTCCCAGATTTTCCTGGATATTTTGTGTCAGGAATTTTTTAGACTTAACATTTTATTTGACTAATGTATCAGTTTCTTCTTTCATATCTCTAATGCCTGAGATTCTCTCTTCCATCAAGAAGTATTCTGTTGGTGATGCTCATCTGTTGTTCCTGTTTGCTTATCTATGTTTTCTGTCTCCAAGATTCCTTCAGTTTATGTGTTGGTTTTTTTTTTTTTTTTTTTTTTTTGTATTGCTTCTATTTCTATCGTCAGGTCTCAAACAGTTTTAGTTATTCCCTTAATCTGTTTATTTTTTCTTGGCCTTCTTTAATGGATTCATTCATTTTCTGCAATTTTTGTTTGTCTTTTCCTCAACTCTTTGAGCTATTTATTCATTTCCTCTCTAAGAACATATATCATCTTTATAAAGTTGGTTGTAAAGTCATTTTCTTGTGCTTCAATTGTGTTGGGATATTCAGGGTTCACTGCAGTAGGATAGCTGGGCTGTGATGGTGACATATTGTACTGGCTGTTGTTGATTGTGCTCTTATGCTGGTGTCTAGGCATTTGGGTTTGGGGTAAATATAGGGCTAGGCACAGATGTCTGAGTTTGTCTTTGTTTGATGGGTGGTTTTTTTCTTCCCTTTGATTTCTATTTCCTCTCTGGTCTTCTCACCTGAGTGGCCTATGGTTTTGGTAGCTGGTGTGTCCTTTGGTCCAGCAGGGTGCTTCTGCTGGGGTTCTGGTGGCCTGCATGTCCTCTGGGGTTCTGGGTGCTGGAGTTGCCTTTGGTAAAGCAGGGAGCTTCCAACCATGTTGTGGGCAAGGATATGGTAATGACTTCCACAAGTGTTGTGGGCCAGGGGATATGGGGATGACAAGAGGGGGGGCTGTTGTAGGTAGGCTGGAGGGGGTTTGAGGAAGTGTTGGTGGTCTTAGGGACAAGGCTTACTTGGTGTTCTGGTAGAGGAAGGGCCAGAGTTCTAACTGTTATAAAATAGAACCAAAAACATCAAAAGAAACAAAGGAAATCCCTAAGTTGTGAATACTATTAATTTTCAATTTAAAGAAATAAATAGTCTCTGGAAGGAATTAGTACTGTGTGATATTTAGTTTTGCATTTAAATTCATTGAGAAATCTATTATAACTAGCAGAATTTTGTTTGAATTTTAGAAATGAGTATCTTCCCAGTATTCTCAAATTATACCTAAACATATGACAGTCTTACAACTACAGCTTGGATGGACTTGAAGAGGACTTTTCCAAGCCACTAGAGAAAGTAGACCACAGGAGTTTGCACTCTGTTGTTGGTTCTACTCCATTTTTCTCAAAAAATGTAATGCTTGCCAAAACCTTTATATTCCTTTGCCAAATTACAATGACTTCACATTTATCCCTACTTAGAAAACTATGCAATTCACTCCTTCCATCCATGTTCAGAGTAGGACCATTGCTTTTAAGGTATGTTACTTTTGTTTATGTTGCATTTGTTTAACTCTGTAAAGCTGTGTTACTGTGTCTGTCAAAACACCTGATTGTCCAATAAAGAACTAAATGGCCAGTGGCGAGTCAGGAGAAAGGATAGGTGGGGCTGGCAGATAGAGGGAATATATAGAAGGAGAAATCTGGGAGGAGGGAGAAGAAAAGACATGGAGGGGGGAAAAGAAGTAGCCAGAGAAGGAGGAGGACAGCAGTGGCCAGCCACCCAGTTATACAGCAAGCCACACAGTGAGAGTAGTTTTTATAGAAGTAAAAGAACAGGAAAAGTCTAGAAGCAAGAGGAAGATGGGATAAACTAAGGAAAGGGCAAGAAAGATGCCAAACTAAGGGTGGGCATTCATAATTAAGAATAAGCCTTTGTCTGTGACTTATTTGAGAGCTAGGTGGTAGGCCCCCAAAGAGACAAAGAGTAAGAAAACAACCAACAACACACCTAGTCTTCATTAATTCTTTGAAAAGTATTTACCTTTTTATACTACATGCTTTGGAGACATTCTCTTGGGCCTTTACATTTACTTAAAACATTATGAAATAAATATCACAGATAGTTAAATTTTCTAGTATTATAATGGCAGATATTTACCTTCCTAGGAGAAGTTTACATCCTCCTGATTACTAGGGAGAAAGATCTGAAGCTATAGTTAGGCACCTACAGGCTTACTGAGAAGAGTTAGACCCCAATGACTATATACAGTCTATTGACTATTGTCAGGCCTGTTTCCCTCTCTCCCTTCTTTCCTTCCTTCCTTTTTCTACATCTCTTCTTTTTTCCTTACACTTTCTTTTGTTCCTTCTTCAAGTGTTAGTTATACAAAATAGTTTTATGGTGACATTTTTATAGTCTTAAGGTCACTTAAAAATGGTACTTGGAAGGTGTTCTTTCACAAGAGGCTTACCATTCATAACAATTTCAAATTGCCATTCTTACTGTTACTTCAAAGCAAAGACATTAAGAATTATAATTGCGTTGCTCAAGGCACTGTTAGTGAAGGCAGGGGAGTGGAAAACTGTATCTGAAGACAGTTCAGTGACAATCCTTTTCCTATTTATTTAGAACCCTTTCTAAACTTCAAAATGAAAGTGACAGCATTATAATTATTAAATTCAGTAAATAAACAGAAATGGACATTGCATGTGGGGTAGAAATCATGCATATTTATACAATGATTTCATAACAGATGATTACACTACCCATAGGATCTATATTAAAATAACTTATGTCATGAAGGGAAATAGTAGAACAAATATACTCTTGCATTTTGCTTTACCTTCTTTATTATATTGAGTGAGAAATAGATTTATCAGTGCAACTCAATATATACTATATTTTGAGAATTCACAAGTATACCTATGCTATACTGTACATTCCAAATCATAGAAACAGATGTTATATTCTTATGCATTTCTTGGCAGTAAGCACCTATTGGAATAAACTCTGTCATCTTTTATAAAGTATTAGACTATTAAGTTATTTTTGAGTCATGATTTTCACACATGTAGCTTAATGACAGATGAAAGTGCTTTGGGAAAATCATGATAATTTGTTCAAATTAGTGGCTTTGCTTCACAAGCAACTGAATGGTTCAACCAAGTGGAATCGACAACTGTTATAGATACAAGATGACTCCAAATAAGCAAAGGCCAAGGGCGCAGCCTGAGCTCTGTGGTTTAACAAAAGCTTAGACAGCATGGTATTTTGGCAGGAACTGGTAAAATGGTGTAAAATCAAATAAGGACAGTGCACATGAGGCTTAATATTATTATTATTTTGCCATACTTAGTAAAACCTACTGACCCTTATTTGGAATTCATAAAATTATTAGTATGGGCTGGGCAGTGGTGGCACATGCCTTTAATCTCAGCACTTGGGAGGCAGAGGCAGGTGGATCTTTGTGAGTTCAAGGCCAGCCTGGTCTACAGAGCGAGATCCAGGAAAGGGGCAAAGCTACACAGAGAAACCTTGTCTCAAAAACAAAACAAAACAAACAAAGAAAAATACTACTATGACCAGAGACAAAATCAAGCAGCCTTAACATAATGGAGATTGTCAGACAGTACATGAATAATTAGACCCATATGTTAGGAGGGCATAATTAAGAAATGAGTTTCAGCATGGTGGGCACAGAACAGTCCTATTGTGCAGAAGTAATTGCTGGAAATTCCTGTATATATGAATTTGAAATAGGGTTACCAGAGTGAGTAAATAAAATGTAGGACACTCAGTTAAATTTAATTTCAGATAATGAATATTTTTAGTCCCAAATATTATCCATATTTACAAAAAATTTCATTGTCTGAAATCTCTATTTACCAATTCATCTTTTGTTTTGCACAACAACTTTAATTAGAAGTGAAGACTGACTGAAGGACTTGAGTAAGCTAGATTGATCTCCCAATTCTAGGGCTCATGTCAACAACATATTGAAGGCTCATGGTCAAGACTTCTGATTAGGGGCTAGGGATGGACCTGAATTCTAGTCCCTAGAATCCATGTAAAAATGCTAGGCACAGTTAGCTTGAGAATGTAAGTTCTAGTTTTAGAGAGGGGGGAACAGTTCCACCTTGGCTTGCTGGCCACCCAGTCAAACCTAATCATCAGTGAGCTCTGGCATCACTCACTGTGATGGTATTCTTGGTTGTCAACTCCACTATATTTGGAATTAGGTAAAAACCCAAGTGTCTGCATATGCCTGTGAGAATTTTTGTTGTTGTTGTTGTTTTGATTGAATATCTTGAGGTAGGAGAATCCACCTTAAATCTGGGCCACACCTTCTGCTGTCTGTCTATGTAAAGGTCATGGAAGAAGGGAGCTTTTGCTCTTTCCTTGCTTGCCCTTACTCTTGCTGGCATTAGAGCCTACTTCTTCTGGATTCTGAAGTATACTGAAGACCAACTGAGACATCCAGCCTTGTGGACTGAACTGCTGTAGTTAAGAGTTTTCTTGCCTGGCCCAGTCAGGACAAATCTCTCTTACCCGCCAGTCCCACAGTCGCTCAGACCCAACCAAGAAAGTACACAGACCCTTACATTGTTTAGAAACTGTATGGCCGTGGCAGGCTTCTTGTTATCTACTTCTTCTATCTTAAATTAACCCATTTCTGTTAGTCTATACTTTGCCACATGGCTTGTGGCTTACCAGTGTCTTTACATGTCGCTTTTCATGGCGGCAGCGGCTGGTGGTGTCTCTCTCCAGCCTTCTACTTCCCAGAATTCTCTTCTCTCTTGTCCCGCCTATACTTCCTGCCTGGCCACTGGCCAAACAGAACTTTATTTACACAGAGCGATATCCACAGCACTAGAAGAAGCAGATAACAAGAAGCCTGCCACGGCCATACAGTTTCTAAACAATGTAAGGGTCTGTGTACTTTCTTGGTCGGGTAAGAGAGATTTGTCCTGACTGGGCCAGGCAGGAAAACTCTAACTACAAACTGCAGTCAGATTCTTGGATTATTCCATCAAGAGACAGATATTGTTGAAATAACCTCACCTTAACCTGTAAGCTACTCTACTAAACACACACACACACACATAAACACACACACACACACACACACACACACACACACACGCTCGCACACGCACGCATGCACACACACACACACACACACACACACACACGCACGCACGCAGGCACGCATGTGTGCAGTTATCATATCATCCTATCAGTTACGTTTCTTTAAAGAACTCTGACTAACAGAGTGAAAGACCCTGTCTCAAACAATAGAGAAGCAGCTGATAAAGACACCCAGTGTTTACCCTATATGTTCACATGCCCACATGCCCACCCCTACACTTATAAAATACATCTGTGCTGGCTTTATTTGTTGTTGCAAATAAATTATCACCATGGCTGTCAAATTGTTTTCTCTATGGTAGAGGGCCAAATAGCTTTATTGGGCTAAAATCAAGATGGTACCAATTTCAGCTCTATCTGGGGGAGGAAAGAGACAATCTGGTCTATGGCTTTTTCAGCATCTAGAGACTACAGGTGTTCCTTGTTTGGTAGTCCTCTAATATCTCATAAGCCAGACACAGAATGAATCTTTCTCACAGTGTGCCATTCTGTCCTTTCTCATCACATTTTTAGTGTCTTCTGTAGCCTTTTGTTCTTCAAATGAATGACCTTTTGAAGTGCATTTAATCTACCTGACTGAACCAGAAGAGCCTTTATATCGACAGTTGGTGAGCAAGTATAACTCATTTTTGACATGCAATCAGTCATATTCGCTGATTAGGATATAGTCATCTTAAAGTAGTGGGAAGGTATTATACATGAAAATAATAAAAACATTGGCTTGGGTTAGGCAATAACCTTAAATATACATGATCTCAAATAATTCCCCCTTTGTTGTGTTAAATAGGTTCACTTATAATTGGGTACAAAGAAAACAAATCATATTTGGCTGACACAGAAAATGTGAAACATATAATACAATGCTACACATAAGAACTTAGTTTCTCACTGTAGTGGCACCTGCCTGTAACTCAGGTACTTTGGAGGTCAAGACAACTGGATTCTAAGATCACAGCTAGCCTGGAGGACACATTAAGTACCAGCCAGCCTGGATTACATAGAGGCACTCTGTTGCAAAAACTAACCAAACAAAAGTGTTGAGAAAAATCTCACTATACCCAAACCATACAATTACTGTTATTCTTTCAGCATAACTTTCTTAACAATATATCATGGTATCCCTACATGCCATCAATGACTAGAGTAAAAACTGAAACTAAAAAGGAAACTTTAAAAAAAGAATAGTAAGAAAAATTAAAAACAGAAAAATAAAATCCCATTTCTTCTTGATTTATTTCTCATAAAAATAATTTTAAAAATACTCATGCCTACACATTCTAGAGTAAAATATGATATTATAAAGTTACCTAGAGAGAGACTATTCTTGGTTCTTGGTATAACATGTTACCATGATCATTAGCTAAAGCCATTCTAAATATTATTGTTTGATTTTTTTTTTTTTCATGAGTGAATGGAAAAGATGGATTTTTCTAAAACATTATTTTCATAGTTGGAGGTGTTCCATTGGAGAATAATTCCTTTCTATTGTTAGAATTTTTCGTCTGCACAGCTGTAAACATGGGGCAACCAAATTCTCCAATAGGGTTTATTCATGCATGAGAACTCAGTCGGCAAAGACACTTTAAAAACAACCCTTTTCAGTTCATATGCCAGATATTTTTGACACCTTTAATGTTAACTTCTATAATATATTATAAGCAACTACTAATGATAATGAAGATGGCTGTAATTATTGAAGACTTGGAAGTTTTCTTATGTCTGAATTATACACATTCTTTTGTAATGAACCATGCCACAATTTAGAAAGGTTTTAAAACTTGAGGTATTAAAATTAATAATCACAGCATAATAAATATATCTTCACAGAAAAAAATGGTTCTTGATAGTCTGCTCTACTATAAAAATTAAAATTTATGTATTTCCAAATTGTCTAAAACTATTTAATCCTATTAGTTAAATGCTAAATTCAACATCACTCTGCTGAAAAATTTTGGGAAGATTATAAATTTTATTTTTGATGTTATATCCCACTATCCATTTGTTTACCCCCAAATTTCAATTTATATGAACTTCTTCAGATTCTGTAAAATGACACACTAACTTGTGGAATTTGGAAATTCTTTAAATGTTTTATATTTGTTTTTTGAACTTATTATCTTCTGGATATTAGATAAAGCAAACTTTATATTTTACTATTTTACCTGGGCGTACTTCTAATAGTTTAAAAAAATGATGATACTGATAAAAACAAAAACAAAAACAAAAAAACAATGGAAAATGGACTTTAGGCCAGTAGACCATAGTAGGTTTTGTAGAAGCCACATTAAAAAAATATGACTATTTTGCTAACACAAAATTTAATATTAATATAAAAGAGAGTCTGCAGAATGAATGTGAAGAGTATGTTTAAACTTATGCACAGAATTTCTTTCCTACAATGAATTGTCCTTCTTGTGTCCACTCTTAAGCTGAATATTAAGAAGTATTGATGCCATGTTTTGTTCAGCAGGGCAGTAAATTCTTTATTAGCTGAACTTTTGACTGGACACCAACTTTAAAGATATTATTTTCCTTCATTTAAAAAGTTCATGATCACAGCACAAGCCAAACAAAAATTCATGTTTTTTTTTTTTTTTGTTGTTGTTTGTTTGTTTTTTTTTTTTTAAAGCAGAAGAGAAGCCTTAAAGCAATTGCTCACATTCATTTGGGGAAGGCCTGAAGTCAAATAGAGAGTAATGACATGCTGAATGCACATCCAGAATCTTTCCCACAGCACTAATGCTGAGATTAAAGGCAACGTTTGTGCTAACCAGTGAACTATTGCAAAATCCTAGGTACAGAGTTAACTATAAGGATTAATACGTTTATAGTGCGTCTCTAAATTGCATAGAGAGAGAAATTCTTAAGAGATTAGAACTATGGATTTGCTTTAAAATATTTAGTGCTCTGTTCTATGTCAACTGGAAAGCATTCTGCATCAGATTAAATCTTCTGGATAAAAATCATATATATACCTGGGAAGGGAAGGTGATACGGAGGAGGGATGGAAAGATAAATAATACTAAGAATATTTGAAAAAGCCAAAGGGAAACACTACTTTATACGTCTACTTACAAACACATACATTTGTATACACATATGACACAAACAAACATGTACACACGCACACACGCACACACAAATTTAAGTAGAGTTATACTGAACTGGGAAAATGCTCCCCTCAAAAACTATAGACTATCTAACAAAATACAACAAACAAACAAAAAACAATACTGCTCAATGAATCCTTCTTTTGAGTTGTTCATCTGGAGGGTCCAAGAAACTCCTTCAACAATATAGGCAACTGCCATTTCATTTAGTTTCCTACCGGAAGCTGAAAGTAAGTGCCTAATCTTGAAGAAACTACACACTTTAGGCAAAGGATGTAGAAGGATGTAGATGGAGACCTTCTCTTAAGCTCCCACCAAGCCCTGTTAGTCCAACAACCCATTTATAAAATAAACATATAGACATTTATATTATTTAAACTGCTTGGCCATTAGCTCAGGCCTACCAGTGTCTAGCTCTTACTTATATTTAGCCCATTTCTATTAATCTATACTTTGCCACCTGGCTCGTGGCTTATCAGTACTTTACATCTTTCTTGTGATGGCTGCGGCTGGCAGTGTCTCCCACCCAGCCTTCCACTTCCCACAATTCTCCTCCTCCTTGTCGCACTTACCCTGTCCTTCCTGCCTGGCTACTAGCCAGTCAGCAGTGGATTAGGTCAAAACAGACCTGGAAATTTCTTCCACAAAGGCTTCCTCCAATAATCATGAAAGATTTGAATATCATCTTCCAACTGCTGTTTGTTAGTGGTTCCGTCAAGCAAACTGTGATGTTCACATTTTTATCATTTGTGTATGGAATTAAGTAGGGTAGGTGGTTTTTCTTGGGGGCTGCCATCACCATCTTGAGGACTGTAGCCCTCCATGCTGTTTTTATATATCAATGACATTTGGGAGCCAATGACACTGTGCTCAGTCCTTCTAGCTCTAGTCAACATCTCTTTGGCTCCTCTTCTACTCCCTTCTCCCTGCTTTGGTGCTCTATAGAAATTGAAGTAGCCAAGTACCAAAGGGCCCAGGTACCCCTCTGTGCCAGACAAGCTTGTTTACCTGAGGCATAGTTGTCTGGTTAGAGACAATGGGCTTTGACCACCTGTAGGGGACAGCACAATGAGGGCATTCCCCTGCTCCCTGCTGCCTGCTCTGTCACCTGTTTTCTGATCAACAGGAACATGGCAGGTCAAGAAAACCAGGAACTTCAGGAAATATAGCATTAGTGGGTTAACAAGGGATTCTGAATAGCTTTTGAGTGTTGACTGCTTGAGTCTTGCCTGGTGACTCTCTGAATTATGTACATGTTTCAAAAGCATCAGCTTTTCCCTCTGCTCTTCAACCAGAGAAACAACCTTTAGAAAACAACTTACACTGAATCCTAGCACTGCTCCTTAAAGGTATGCAACTTCAGTGAAAACAATTTCATGTAGCAATTTTTTTTCATGGAAACTACCTATAATTACTTATCTCCTCTTTTATTGTGTTCACAACCTTTCTCACACCATCAAAGTTTTGAATTAATTAATAAGGAAGTCAGGGGCTGGAGAGATGGCTCCAAAGTTAAGAGCACTGGCTGTTCTTCCAGAGGTCCTGAGTTCAATTCCCAGCAACCACATGGCAGCTCACAATCATCTGTAATGAGATCTGGCGCCCTCTTCTGGCATGCAGGCATACGTGCAGGGAGAACACTGTATACATAATAAATAAATCCTTAAAAAAAAAAAATTAAAAAGAAAAAGAAAGTCAGTAATTGAATGAAGTAAGAAAACATTTTGGGAGATAAAAGGGTAAAGAGACATTCTTATTTTCAGTTGAGGACCTTTGGTAGAGTTTATATTATCCTAACTAGAGCATTATCTGAAGACTAAGGTTGTGTTTAAGTATATATGGATAAAGCTTCATGATCCTCCTTGTCCCCCAACAGCTTCTATATATAAAATTTAATGAACATTTAAAATTTTTTTCTGTTTCATTTAACACTTCATAAAAGAAAAGAAAATGGTTTAAATCAAATATTTAAGTAATGCTTCTATGTACAGACATTCTTTAAATCCAGGCTGAGAAATATACAAAGTCACAGACAAACTAAATGTCCACTTCTGTCTTTGAGAATTTTGAATGAACCTAATGGGTTCATACTTCATTTATGACACAATTACACAAGTGGTTTTCTGCTTGAAATGCACATACTATGGTAACTATGTCTAAGACCTGAGTCGTGGAGCTGGAGGAAATACTGGCTGTCCAAGTGATCTCTCTTTTGCTGTGGTAACATGCATGACCTACAGCAAACTGCCCTGCTCAGCCTGTGTTTTTACATAATCCAGGACCCCCTGTCCAGAGGAGGCATTATCTACATTTATCTGGGCACTTCAAAAATAATCATTAATTAAGAAAATGCCGCACAGGCTTGCCCACAGGCCAGCTTTGGGTAGGTTGTATCAAGTTGATAAGAGAAGCCAACCAGTACATTTGCACTGCATGATACATGTGTTAATATACAATATTCCCAGAAGTTAAATACTCTTTTCTAGTTATATATTTTTCCCACTTAGGTAATAAGTTTTGAGTTAGATTGAGTGTTAGTTTAAAGGGAAAAAAAGGCTACCTTAATTTGCTTCAATTTACATATTATATTATTATACAAATATAATCTTTTAATTAGCTTTTTGTGTTTATTATTTTTTTAAATGTAATCTTATGTACCAGTATAGAATAGCTACAAATTTTCAGGAAACTCAAAATTGTTGAACATGGAAAGTGTTTTTTAGCCACAAGATGTCACTGTCAGACTTTAGTGAAGTAAGTGACTAACTCCAGGCCTCTCTCACTGCTTCTAGAAAAGAGAATCAGTCTGTTTTACTGAACTCAACAATAGTGACTTAGATTGACATCTTAACCCTTGTCTTTACATGTGTGATATCACTTCCCATTTACTTGCAAGTTCTGGACAACCGGGCTCTGAGTATATATTTAATTCTAGGTTCCACTTTGTTGTCAAGCATTTATTCTACACAATCTTATTCCTACTTATTAATATACAAATGTCTGTCATTCCTTAGAATATGACCTATACTTTCAAAACTCAATTTAATTGCATATTTTCAGAAAAATAAAACACAGAAGTCAGAAAATCCTGGAGAGAAAATATAGCTGATATCTCTGATATTAAGTCATATTAATTTTCCACTACTAGGTTTAGAAAGGAAATGATTCCCATATTGTACAGTAGATGCTTAACTGATGAGAGAGACATGGCTGATGTTTTCTCTCCCACAGCTGCGTCCATGTGGTCATGATGATGAATGTCCAACATAGATGGCTATGTGGACAGCTCACAGCCCTTGGTGTACATGGCATTGGATCACCACATTATAGTGACTGCCCCCAATCAGACTGTATTTCATGTTGAAGTAATGTTTGCTGAGATGACTGGCTTTCGGATCTATGGGCATTTCTGTTCAGATGAATATTTACTGCCATTTTCGCCATTATTTTGTCTCAACATTTTGCTAGTATTTGAATAGCCGAACTCTATTTTCAGTCCTAAGAAGTTATTGACTGTTACAGTTCACACTACTTGAAAACTTCCTATTAGTTTTGTAAGTAGAGATTTTGCAAGTGAAACACGGGGAAGGGAAATCAGTTGTCTATGGATTATGGACAGTGTAATTCCAAGTCAGATTATAAGCAAATACTTTATATTTGAATTTCCCATTCTCTAGTGGTATAAATGTTAGGCATTTTGATACAGAATATACGCGTTTTCCCCCTTTCCCATCCCCATTTTCATTCTGTGACACTGCAATGTTTGAACACAAAACTAGGCCTTAAGATAAACACTCTACATTTAAGTATTAAACGTGATATTTATATCTTGGAGAGAGACAATTTCAAAGGGATGTAATAGAAATAAATGATATTTTGAAGACAACCACATGACATTTTACCTTTGCGTCCATGGCCTTAGAGAGTATATTATATACCAAAACTCTTTTTTTTATAACATAGCCTAACACATCATATCATTTGATTTAATAACCTTTTCAGATTATAAATCCCAGTTCCTCAAAGTTCAGGGTCATTTTACCATTCAAAGTACTATAAAGCCTTAATTGTTGGTAAATGAATGGACCCCACAGTTGTATATTTTGTTTTCCTAAGTAGACATTGTTATATGGCAGTTTAAATTCCCAGCCACTAGAATGTGGAAAGGTTTCCCACCTCGCCTCATCCCCACAGATGCAAATGGTCTCAGCTGATCATCTACATGAGAGTGGCATGCTTATTAATACTGGTAAACTAACAGGAGCACACAATCATCATGCAAAGTCTGTGAGTTGTGTGCAGTGTAATTGTAAGTCATATCTTGTGGATTTGCTTATCTGTAAAAGTACATATTAATGTACTTTTGGTACTACCTATACTATTTTATACACACACACACACACACACACATACACACTTTTGGTACTGTATAGAACTGAAAAAATGCTTTGAAATCCCCTTTTACATAGTCTATTTATACCCTCTTCCCCAACCTCTAAAACCATCAATCTTTTACTATCTCTATGGGTTTGCCTGTTTCCTTAAATGTCATGGATTTGAAATCTTAGCGTTTACAGCCTTATGGATTGGTCTCTTTCACTTAATAATGCAATTTACATTTTCCCCATAGTTTGATAACTCATTTGTTTTTATGTTACACAGTATTATATTATCTGCCTGGATCACAGTGTATTTATGCATTCACCTACAGGAGAACATTGAGGTGCAGATTTTTGTGTAGACATGTGTTCAACTATTTTGTTTTACTATCAAGGAGTAAAACTGTTGAGTAGTTTGACAAGAGTATGTTTAATTTTATTTTTTATT
The DNA here is from genome assembly GCF_903995425.1 of Onychomys torridus. Classification (NCBI taxonomy): domain Eukaryota; kingdom Metazoa; phylum Chordata; class Mammalia; order Rodentia; family Cricetidae; genus Onychomys; species Onychomys torridus. Next base: position 48,222,580 of record NC_050459.1, read on the forward strand.
TGCCAACACACCAACAATGAATGAACATTTCAGTTCCCATACAACTGTTTTAAAGTTAGCAATGTCAGTTTTTAAAAATTTTGGCCTTTTGCCCCACCAGTCAGGAGAGGACTGGCCCCACCGCTTGCCAGCCCACAGCACTGTGGTGCAGGCAGTGGTGTGGTTGTGGGAGAGCTGGTTCTGGCCATCACACAGCTCTGCTCAGTTGATGATCTGGTGGGATGCAGGCTGAGAAAGATTCACCCTCCTGGCCACTAGGAATCAGACCATGTTCCAGCGAATATATGGACAACAGAAAAGAGACATTTTTCTCTTTGGGGTGGGCAGGTCATGGGGGCGGGGGAGACGGACATAGTAAGACTGAGAAGTAAGTGCAATCTGGGTGCTTGATGTGAGATTCCCAGATAATCAATTTTTTAAAAAATCAGTTCTCCAGTGGGAAAAAGGTCCATTTTAGTAGATATAAGCCTTTTTTGTTTTGATTTGTTTTGGTTTTACCCTGTAGCTGTTTTTGTCAGGAGCTGTGGATTTGAGTGTTTAAAACAAGTTCTTTATCAAACAGCTACGTTTCCCGCCATGACAATTTGTTCTTCCCTGAGAGCTTCTTATAGAAAATTATGAACATTTTTTATCTCCTATTTCTTGGAACCAGAAAATTGTGGAGATAGCTCTTAATTTTTTATCTTTGTGATTGTTTAGCTTTGGGACATGTTTTAAAAACATACAGAGGGTTTTAATCTTGGTATGTAAATTTTCCTTTTGTGACTTTTTCTATCATGTTTTTTCATTGTAAAGGCCAATTTGCAGTTAATATGGTTGGCTTACAACATCATGAATAAGAAGATAACTTTCATGAGTCTGGTGTGTCTTCATATATGCATTGGTGTGTGTTATCCTGGAAACCACTGTGAGAATTTTCATATAAGAAATGCATTATTGCTTGAGCTAGGGCAGTAGCTCAATGAAGGGGTTCTTGTCTATCATCAGCCAAGAATGATCTGTTTTCTATCTTGAATGGGAAAATGAATTAGAAATTAAACCAATTTGTTCTGGAACCTATATGTAGAAGAACAATGATTATATAAACCAAACACTACTCTTTGTTTTTGTTTTCCTTTTTTTCCCCTGTGGGAGACAAACATTTGTTCACATTCTTCTATAATACTCAGAAATCTAAATATAAATGAAAATCAATGTTTTCTTCCTCTTTGGAATATAAACAAGAAGTTTCTATAGCTCTTTGTCTGACTATTTACTCACTCTTTACTTTCCCAACTTTGCCCTTTAACCTGAAGTTCAGCATTCTTTCCCTAGAGAGCACCAACTAGTTTAACATTAAAGTATTTTCTTCAGAATTCTATTAGGTAATTTATCAATTTACTGCTATGTTTGGTTAATGTGATTTTTTTTCTCCTAAGAATGTATGCATACTGGCAAAATTGAATATTTGTTGTAATAGTTTGGATCTGCAAACAACCAAAATGTACAAGAAAATATAACACACACACACACACACACACACACACACACACACACACACACACTACTCAACCCTAAAAAAGAAGGAATAAGGAATTCTTGCCATTTATAACACAAGTGAAACTAGTATACATTGTAGTACATCAAAATATCCAGAAACAGACAAATACTACATGATTTCATTGATATCCAGTAAAGTCAGGGTCATAGTAACAGAGTGAATATCATGGTTATCAGAGATTGGAGGTGAGGGAAACAGGAACATGTTAGAAAAAAAATTACAAACTTATAGTTTTAAACTGAGTATGCACTGAAGATCTCAGGTAAAATGTGAAGATCACAGTTCATAATAAAGTGTTACTAATTAGAAATTTATTGGAGATCATAAATAGCCTCAGTACCAGAATAAAACTCTATGAGATGATGCGTATGCTAACTAGTTTGTGTTAGTCATTGCACAATTACATGTGTTAAGATATCTTGTATCCCCCTAAGACATACTCATTTTGTTAACTATACGCCAGTAAAGCTGAAAATGATAATTAATCTATAAAAAATACTTAGAAATCAAATACTGTCGCTGGAATCTCAGAAGAAATAAGGCAAATACATTCCAAAAGCTGAAGTAGCATCTGTGTGAGGAGGACATCTGCTAGAAGCTAGGTTTTGGTAGACAAAACCAGGAAGAGGCAAAAGAACACCATCTAAAGTCAGAGAACAGTTCTTTATTTTCAACTCCTGATTCATGGCTGCTCATTTAGCCATAATACTGAAGTCATGTTAACACTGGTGCTATGACTTTACATATTCTGTAAAAAATGAACAAGTTTATCCCAGGAGCCATGAAAACAGAATGGAAAGTGATGTTTGAACATATAAATCCCAACATGGGATTGTGGTTTCAGTGCTCCATCCAAGGTGGCAATGCTCTTCTGGAATGCTTTTCAGAATAGTGTCTTTGGATGTGTGGCTCATTCTTTGTATATTGCTCTACCTTGAAGGAAATAGTTTTTTTTTTTCTTTTCTTTCTTTTTTTTTGCTACACATTTTCACTGCTATGCTGTTCTGCCCAAGGTCATAGAGCCAAATATCCATGGAATGAATCTGGAGCTGGGGACATGTGTCAGTTAGTAAAGTGTGCAAGCATAAAGTCCTGAATCTCTAGCACCCACATGAAATGCCAAGTGTAGCTGTATGCACCTATAACCCCAGTGGCTTCAAAGCCTAGACAGACTAGTCAGTCTAGTTAAAGTCTAGTTAAATTGTCAAGCTCCAGGTTCAGCGAAGGATCCAGCCTCAAAAATAAATAAATAAATAAATAGATAGATAGATAGATAGATAGATAGATGAAGAAAGAAAGAAAGAAAGAAAGAAAGAAAGAAAGAAAGAAAGAAAGAAAGAAAGAAAGAAAGAAAGGGGGTGTAATTGAGGAAGAAATCTCATGTCAAATTCTAGCCTCTACATATACCACACACACACACACACACACACACACACACACACACACACACACACGTTCATGTACAATTAAAAACACAGTTGTACACACACATGAACATGTATACACATACACAAATAAAGAATTTCTCTTTTCAAGTTGTTCTCAGTTATTTTGTTTACAAAAATTCAAAAATAACATATGTAGTCAACTATGTCATTTTGTCTTTTTGCCTTTGGATGTGAGTCCTAATGATTGGCTCTCATATATTAATTTTATTTCCCTTTAAAAATGTAGATTTCATTCATTATTTTTGGAATAGAGGCATATAAAATTTATTGTTATAAAATGTTGCTGTGAGCTTGGAAACCTTCGGTTACATAAACACAAACAAGCAAACCGTTCACTTGTATTACATTCTATTGTTCAATTGGGAAGGTCTCTGCTGACATTTGGATGACTTCTCAAAGCCCTCAGTCAAATGAAACACAATTTGAAATACCTCTTAAAGACTGAAGGACTGAACAGGAGAATTTCTTAGGTTTGCAATAAAAATGTTAACTAAGTTTCCTTTTATAAGAACCTGAGTGAAATTAATAGCAATGCCATGATTCAGCAAAAAAAGATGGTTAAGAAAGTGAAAGTCAGTGAAAAAATTAAGTGAAAGACTAAAAAGATATAAAAAGAAGCAAACAGCCAGGTATGGTAGAGGCAGGAGCTTTAGGAGTTTAAGACCATCCTTGGCTGCATATATAGTTCAAGGTCAACTTAACCTACATGACAACCAGTCTCAAAAAAGTCAGAAAACAACAACATGAAAAGGGAAAATTAAAGCAAATTAAAAAAATCAATGACGGTTTTATAAATGCCAACGCTATATTTTCTATTATCACCTTATTAACTATAAGGGAAATAAGATAAGAACTGGCGTGAAACACAGAACAATTAAAAAATAATAATTTAGAGGCGTACTGATTTGAAAACAAAAAGTCAGAGCGAAATGATGAGGATATGCAAATGTAATGTGATGTCTCTATCATAAATTTATTTTTCTTTTGCTTCAATGTTTATTATTTCTATATGGTGTGTTTGATATTATTTACCTCTCCCCTAAACTCTCTCATATCTGCTTCCCTGTCCTTACCCACCCAATTTTGTGTTCTCCCTTTTTTCCAAATACTCATCAAGGACAGTTTGTCCATATATTTTTAGATGTGTGGCCTTCCTCTGTAACGTGGTTGACCTATCAAGGGCTACACAATGAAAGAAAACCAACTCTCTCTATCTCAGCATCTATCAATGGCCAATAGCTCCTCAGCTAGAGGTGTGACTTCATGCCCTCCTCCCCTCTCTATGCTGGGATTTTGTCTGGCTTGAACTTCCCCAGGCCTTGCACATGCTGTTACAGTCAGCATGTGCAGACTTCCTATGAGCTACCATTCTCCTGTGTTTGGGAAACAGTTTCCTTATAGCCATCTGCTACCTCTGGCTCTTACAATTTTTTCCTTATTTTTTTAATTAAGAAATTTTTATTCATTCCACATACCAGATCACCCCCCATCTCTCCTACCACTCCTCTCAGTCCACCCACCCCCATCCCCTCCTCTGAAAAGGTATGGCCTCCCATGGCTCTTACAACTAATCAATTTCCTCTTCTGCAATAATCCCCAAGACTTTGGAGGAAGGGATGTGATATAAATGTCTAATTTAGGGCTGAGAATTCTAAAGTCATATTTCTTCAGCACCTTGACCAGTTATGGGTCTCTTTGTTAACCACGTCCAAAGGCAAAAAGAAGCTTCTCTGATAAGCTTTGACAGATGTACTAATTTCTTGGTACACTATTAATTCCTTGGTTTACTACTCTATCTACTCAGCAGAGTAACAGCAATGGGTTCTCCACAAGGGCCTATGACTTGCCTAGATAGGTCTTTGACCGTGATAACAGTGCCAGGCATGGTTGCAATTTGTAGAGGGGACCTAAAGTCCAATGACAAAGTGGTTGGTTATTCTCATGATTTTTTTTTTTGCCAGGGGCTGTTGTGATTGTAGCTCACAGGGTTCACAGCTGGGTAAACATGATGATTGCTTCTTTGGTCTGGTGGCTGGATGCATAGAACCTTCTAGTACTATGAAAGCGGTCCAGCAGGGATGATGCTTCCAGGTGAGTATAGATTTGATTTCTACAAAGCCAGGGAACCACATGCCTCCACTAATTGAATTCATTTGTGTAATCTATAATACTGGAATATTTATGGAGCCTGTGCTACTCAGTTTCTTGGGTACCTGGAGCAGAAGTCTGAAGCCAGTAAGGAGTTCTGACATCTAGTCTTCAAAGAATAGTGCAGCTTCCCAGCAGTCTAAGTGGTATTCACTTAGAGCTTCTATCCTAGCAGGCAACAGATGAGTCAACAAATACTTATCAAATTTTCAAAAGGTGTTACAAGATTAAATTTGGTATAAGGATCTTTTAGGTAAAAAATAAATGGATCTGAATAACTCTGAATTTCAGAGGTGAGCTGTTGTGGAGTATTATTTTAAGGAGCATTACATTTTTTTTTAATGCTGTGGAACATTTGTTTAATGATGCAGAGATGTGTTGCAGTCTTTTATGTTGCATTTATTTAATTCTGTGAAGCTGTGTTACTTTGCCTGTCTAAAACACCTGATTGGTCTAATAAAAAGCTGCAAGGCCAATGTTGAGGCAGGAGGAAGGACAGGCAGGGCTGGCAGGCCGAGGGAATAAATAGGGGGAGAAATCTGGGAAAACAGGATCAAGAAGAGAAAGAAAAGGACAAGAAGGAATGAGAAAAGAGGGGACCAGCCGCCCAGTCACTCAGCCAGACATGGAGTAAAAGTGAAAGTAAGATATACAGAAATCAAGAACGGTAAAAGCCCAGAGGCAAAAGACAGATGGGATAATTGAAGTTAAGAGAAGCTATCTAGAAATAAGCCAAGCTAAGGTTGGGCATTTATAAGTAATAATAAGTCTTTGTGTGTACTGATTTGGGAGCTGGGTGGTGGGCTCCCCAAAAGAGTAAAGAGTTAAAAAAATGACAACTACACTGAGCAAACTTTTTGAAGTTGAAGATAGTTTGAATAGAAAGTGTTGATGACAATGTCTTTAATTTTATGGAATAATTAGCTATGGAAAAGGAAAATATTTGTTTTTTACTGAAAATAATATGTTCTGTTAGAAATAGCCACATTTAATTGGAATTGGTTATCACTTTCTAAGAGACATTTGTTCAGAATGTCAACTTGCCTTTATTTTGTCTAAATACTTCATAATATATAAATGTACAGGTTTCTGTACAGTCACATCTTTATCCAGGCTTTTCAAAGATTCAGTAGAAGCAATGGGATGCTGCCACAACACTGGGGAAACTGTCCCTCGTGAAGCTATCCTGAGTGTAGCAGCCAATCACTGCTCTCACCCATGTTCTATGCTGGCTAAACCTCAGGTTTTAGAAGCTCTTCACTGTTTTCTCATAAAAATTGAGGAACTTAATCTAGAGAATATCCGTCATTTCCAAATTCCTCTTTAGCACAGAACCACATAGACTCAATGTTTAATTACAGAGGGTCTGAATATTTGATGGGAAAAAAAAAAGTGCTCAAAATGCAGATATTTCCAGGTCTTCTCAAACTCCAATACCTCTCCTTCCTCATGGAGAAGCCTATGTGGACAGAGAACTGGCTGATTGACCTGGCTGTGATGGAGCATCTAGTCTGACTGTATAAGGATGACTACAAACAAGCGAGAAAGAAAATGACCCAAGCCAATAACCAAACCAAATACTTTTGGGTTCTAGACTTTTCAGCTAGATAGAAATATTACTTTGGAATAGTGTGAGTTAAATTTATAGCAAAATTATGGTCTGTTGTATGTTTTTCGACTTCAGATAAAATATTGAAGGTGTATGTGGGCAGGATTTCTCTTTTCTTAAACAAAATTATTTTTATGTTTACAGAGGATAAAATATATAAAGAACATTGAACAAAGTTCGTGATAAATGTTTTTAACTGTATTCTTGAAATATTTCCTAAATAGCAGAGTATCTCACAGTTATTTGACTTGTAAAATCTGAAAACTTGTTGACATAATAGCCAGCCAGCATATCTACATCATAAAATCATAAGTAAGATTTACTGCTTTATAATTTCAGGCTCTTCTCCCAGTTGATTGCTGTAAGAATTCCAAGTCCTTAGTCTTCTTGATAGATGAATTTAAAAATGAATACTATAGAAAACCTTGAGGACAGTTTATTATAGTTAAGCAGAAAAAAAAAATGTCCTGAACTGTTCCAAACACTGAAAAAAAAAGGGGGGGGAGAGAAAATGAATTCTTCAGGGGTGAGAAATAGCTGGATTCCACTGTGAACATCTGTACATGGCTACTGAAAAAGACAGAGTTGTTTTTTTTTTTTTTTTTGAGGGTGATAAATGGTAATACATAACCCATTAAGGAGAGCGAGGCCTCATTGTTTCCAGACATGCCTTCAGATATGTTATTGCCTCTGCCTCATCCTGTTTTGGAAAACGTAAAACAAACAACAAACAAACAAAACCCTTCTGACTGATTTTGGTTGTAAACTTGATTTTCATTTTCAAGGACCGTGTTTACTGTCTACTTCAAAGATGCCTTACAACCATGACCAAAGCATATTAACAAACCAAATTCTGACTGGCATGGTTACTGACAGGGCCTAAAAGGAATGGCAATTATTCCATCTCATAACTGTACGTACACATATGAGACTCATGCTTCTTACCTCTTGAGGAGACACTCCTGAAATGATTCACATCGACTATCGACTTCTGCCACACAGAACTGTACCTAGTTCATACAAAACAGTCACCCAAGTCAGAAACGTTTTCATTATTTTCCCTTGCCACATCCATGTACTCTGGTGCCCAAGCAGCCATGCTTTCTAACTACTCTAGAGCTGTTCCCCCTTCCCTCCCAGAGAATTTACATGAAATACCAAGTCATTAAGGATATTTCTATGACCCTGATGACCATTCCTCATCTGGATCTGGCTTCAGTTTATACACCAAATTACTCCACATTATGAATAGGTTAAAAACTCCCTGCCATGTGGACAGAGCCAACATTTCCTTTGTCTCTGTTTTTGCCTTTAAGAAATCATTTCTTAAAATTATGATATTATGATGTGTTTGCTATTTTCTCCTTCAAACTATTTTACAAAATAGCTTCTTATAAAAAGGACATATTCAATTTTCCTCTTAACCCTGGGCGTGCTCCCAACCATTTTCTTGAGCTCCATCCCTCTGTTTTACTTGCAAATATTCCTGATGTCTCAGAGTGTATATGTACCTTCCTAATCTCTTCCTACTGTTCTTTCAAGATAGTCTTATCTAAAGGTATGCATTCTGCAACCAATTATATTCCAAATGTTTATTTGCAATCCTAATCACTCAAATTCACTATCTATAAATAACAGCCTAATTGAAATCTCTGAGAGAACCTTAAAGCAATGCTGTGAACTAATATTTGATACTCCTCTATGGCTCCACACAGCAAATTAACCAAACGCTCAACATCTCATATGTTGAAAAGTGTCAGCAGTTGCCAATCTAATTTCCCAGGATGAAAGCTAGTGATCAGTGTGGATTTATAACTCCATCACTCTTCACCCTCTCTCCTGATAATTTACTATTCCTTTTAAAAAACATTTCTTTTACTTTCTGAGACTGTAATATAATCACATCATTTTCCCTTCCCTTTCCTTCTTCCTCCAAACCCTCCTGTAAACTCTCTTTTCTCTATTTCAAATTCAAAGCTTCTTTCTTCATTGAATGTTGTTTTATATTCAGTCCTCTTTGCTGAAGTTTTCACTTCATATTTTAAAACCCACAGGTTGAGACTCACTGTCCACAGGAGACTCCACCTCCTGAAGCTTCTATCACCTTTCCAAACAATGCTGCAAGCTAGGAAACACATGAGTCCACTGGGCACATTTCATGCTCAAACCACAGCATTGTGACTCACACCATCTACAACTCCATCTGCAGGGACCCTCTATCCTCTTCTAGCCTCTATGGGAACTGCATATATTTAGAGCCTTTATGTATATGTGGGCAAAACACTTACATACATATAATAAAAATAATAACTGTACCTTAGAAACAAAGCAAAAAAAAAAATAGGAAAAACAGGATAGTGACTCCTAAAGTTCTATTGAGGCCAGGGACTATAGGGGAGATTTGTATCAAGCTTAGACTATAACTTAGATGCTGATCAACTTAAAAACTAGCTAGTAATCATTTTATAGGTAAGAACACTAGAGAAGAAATCTGTAACACGAATTTGTAAATGTCCTTATTAAATAAAAATCTCAATGCCAGCTACTGGGGTAAATTCCACATGTAGCACGAATCTCTAAAGGTCTTCTTAATAAAAAAAAAAAAAAAACCTGGAGCCAGGTATTGGGGTGAACAATGAAAGACCAGAGAATCAGAACAAGCCACATACAAGCTCACCTTGCCAATTCCTTAGCTGATGTTTTTTCCTCTGACTGAAAACCTCCATGTCCTCATCCAAATGGATTTCAGCTGATCTGCTGCTAAAAAGCCAAAAGCTTAAAAAGGCTCTAGTTCCTGGTCCTCATGCCTTATATACCTTTCTGCTTCCTGCCATCACTTTCTGGGATTAAAGGTGTGTGTCACCATGCCTGGCTCTTTCCAGTGTGGCTTTGAACTCACAGAGATCCAGATGGATCTCTGCCTCCAGAATGCTAGGGTTAAAGGCATGTGCTACCACTGCCTCAACCTATGATTAATATAGTGGCTGTTCTGTTCTCTGGCCCCCAGATAAGTTTATTGGTGTACACAAAATGTCAATCACAAAAATCAGTATGGATTTTGATCATAAGGGTAAAAATAGAAATTATAACCCAGCTATAATATTCTTAAGGACTCTCTAGACTCTGTATTCTTTTGCAGATGCTTGCACACCCGTGTTTATGGATGCATTATTCATAATACCTAGAAAATCAAACCAGTCTAGATAGCTATCAACAAAAGAATGAATGATGAAAATGTGTATATATACTCAATAGAATTTTTTTTCAAGTGTAAAAATGTAATTATGAAACAATGGATAGATTTGAAAATGATTTTATCAAGTAAAGGAATCTAGATTTAAGAAAGAAAAATACTAAATCTTCTGGATTATATGTGTGGGAGCCCATTTTCAGGTTCCTATCCAGCTGCTGGTTTTACCCAGCAGGTCCACATAGAGAGGATGTTTGGACCACAGGCCTGAGTGCAGATGTCTGAGATTGTCTGCACTTGGCTGTGCTGGGGGGAGGTCTTTTACTCCACCCTTTGGTGTTTCTATAAATACCCTGGGGCAGAGACAGTCAGGGCCTAATGGAATAGATTCCAGGCTGTCTCAAGGCTATCCTGTATTTTCTGTCTATCTAGCTCCACATTCTAAATCCTTCTGTCTAATATTTCCTGCTACTCTTACTCAAGAAAACTCTAGGGAATTGTGGGGCTGGTGGGTAGCTGCCCTGCAATATGTATATACATATGAACACATATATGATCCATATATAACATATATTATCTATCTATCTATCTATCTATCTATCTATCTATCTATCTAAAATAGAACTGGAAGGGCACACATGAGAGGAAAAAAAGTTTTCAGGACAGCACAGGGCAAAGCATAACAGAATGTATGTGCCACAAAAGTGGAAAGGGGGTGCAAGCGAGCAAGTCAGGGCACACAGGTGTAGTTGGAGAGCTTCTCTCCAGGTTCCACCAAGCCCCTGTGGTCCCACAACCCACATATAAAATAATCATATAGACACTTAAATTATTTAAACTGCTTGGCCATTAGTTCAGGCCTACCATTGTCTAGCTCTTACTCTTATATTTAGCCCATTTCTGTTAGTCTATACTTTGCCACATGGCTTGTGGCTTACCGGAGTCTTTACATGTTGCTTCTCATGGCAGCAGCTGGCAGTGTCCCCTCCCAGCCTTCCTGTTCCCAGCCTTCTCCTCTTCCTTGTCAAGCCTACCCTATCCTTCCTGCCTGGCTACTGGCCAATCAGCACTTTATTTATACAGAGTGATATCCACAGCACTCCCCCCCCCTTTTTTTTGTGAAAAAAGGAGGGTTAACTTTTACATAGTAAAATTATAGATAACAAAACAATTATCAAGCAAGGATTATAGTTACAATATTAAAGAAGATATCCTATTTATCTTATATTTGTGAGTCTAAAGTTTTATATCTAACTTATCTTGTATCATAACTGAAGAAATTATAACTATCTAGTCTTCAACCACATCAAAGACCTCAGAAGGATATAATATTACCTGAGAACCGGGAGAAGGATGTAAGCTTATTTTTAGGAGTCTTGCAAGAATAGACAGAGACAGCTGGCAGCCTAGACAGTCACCTAATGTTCCTTTGTAAAGTTGGGACATTTGTCTTCAGCCCACAGGGCTAGAGTCTCTCAGTCACTTCTCTCAGTGTCCTGTAGAATGTCTGGCAGTTTCCTCTGCAAAGCAGGAACCTGAAGGACCATTTTGTCAAGCGAAGTTTAGTGGTCACCTTTCGATGGGTCCTGCATGTCCAGTCTATCAAGCAGTCCAGGCAAAAACAGTTTCTTGTACAAATGGCTATTTTTGCCAAGGTGAAGATAAACTCCATATGAAGTGTCTTCAATGCCCATCCTCCTCTCTGAAGTAAAACGTTGCTGCCAGGAGTAGACATGTCTCATTGTCCAGAAAGTCTAAATATTAAAAATATTTTAAATGTCATATTCTGTAGGTCTTTGAAGTATTTGAAGATAACCTATCTATCTGAAATCTCTTTATGTATATGTAGAAGACTTAAGTAATATGGCTACAAGTATGATTATCATAGATGACTAATTATTAATCTATTTTTAATTATCCATTACAACTTAAAATGAGCTATACAAACATAATACCTTAAACAAGAGTAGAAATATTCACACAGTATAACAAAATTAACTTTAAGTTTGTAACAATAGACTAAAGTCTATACCAATGTAAAACATTTTAAACAAGTTGTTGCTCTTTAGAAGTAAGTTCCTTAATCTACCCTTTTATCCTATTATATCTATATCATATCCCCTTTTGTTCTTTAGAAAGAGATCGCATTTATAATCAACCTGCTTTAAAGAAAAATATTAGTTTTTCTCTGCCCCGCACCAGAGGGCTCTTCTGATTTGGGACACAAGAATCTCTTAACCTTTTCTTTTAGCAATATGTCTGGGTTGAGAGAAGGAGTGAGCCAATTCCTTCTCCAAAGCCAGCTTGATAATTTTGGGAAATTGGGCATAGTTTGTCTTACTACTTCCTGCTGGAGGGGGGTGCTGTATCTTATGGGGACACAAAGAAAATTTTAGGATTATGGAGTAGTCTGTGAGGGTAAACCTCTGAGCCAGTTGCCTTGAAACCATTCTGGATGTTGGATCATCTGGGCTATGGTGTCATCAGAGACCTGTCAGGTGGTTTTGGCTGATCAAACCTGATGTATCTTAATCTGGAACAAATCCACAGCCTCTGGCTTTCTGTAGAAACAAAAGCAGAGACTCTTTTCCAAAGCAACATATCCTTATATCTAAATTTTGAAGTCAAGGTACCTTTAAAATTTACATATTTGTTTAACTCAACAGCTTTTACGATCAAATCTTTTTCTGTGGTTAAAAATCCCAAAGACAACATAAACCAGATTCTCTGTGTAATATCCATCTTTGTAAGACTGAAGTGCTGCTGGCTGCTGGCTCCACCCACCTCAGCTTTCCAACATGGTGGTGGTACAGTTTACCGCCAGCTCTGGCTCTGGGTCTGGAGCCATGTGTACCATCAACTCTCAGAAGCAGTTCTATCAAAGCAGTGCATAGCCCAGAAACTTTTTTTTTTAACTAGCAAAGGCTAAATCTACCATGCAGCAGAGTAAAGTGCTGCTTGTAGACTCCTCATTTCCGCTATACTGTAGGTCAGATGCACATGCCAGGAACCCGCCATAGTAGCTCAAACCAGCAGGCTGCTGCTAACTTGAGAGAGACAGTTAGGAAGCTGTTTTTAGCTCCATTTTAGAATCTTTTTTGTCAGGTTTTAGGTGGAAACTCTTGCCAACACGTTGGGTGCCATTTGTAGTTGGAGAGCTTCTCTCCAGGTTCCACCAAGCCCCCACGGTCCCACAACCCACATATAAAATAATCAGACAGACACTTATATCATTTAAACTGCTTGGCCATTAGTTCAGGCCTACCATTTTGTAGCTCTTACTCTTATCCACAGGGGTGAGGGAAGAAGAATGGGTAGGAAGACAAACAGAAAGTCTATATGAAAATGCCTTAAGGAAACCTATTGTGGTTATTAAAAAAGAAACAACTAAGTGCCTGAGAGATGACTCAGCCATAAAATTGTTTTCTTGTTCTTCAAGAGGACCTGAGTTCAATTCCCACCACCTACATCTAGCTGCTCACCATTACCTGGAACTCCAGATGCAGGGGATTTAATCCACGATTCTTTCTGGACTCTGAAGACACCTTTATGCACATTCCTGCACACAATAACACATATACACATAATTAAAATACTTTTGTTTATATTTTAACAAATATATTTAAAAAAGGAAAACAGAAAAACTCAGGAGAAGGGAGAATACACAAGCTGCTTCACGACACAGTTCACGATTGGCAGACGTATTTTAGACTAGTGTCACTGCTTCCAAGCACTGTATGCTTCAGCACTTCCCTACTGTGCATTACTTACTTTGCTAACCCATTTCCCCATATATCCTTTATTTACCAAGTCACAAAGTTTACATTTCAGTGCTTTTTTTGTTTCCTCTGCTGAAAGTTTCCCACTGTTGCATCTGTTGCATTTCTACTGCAGGAACAGCCTAAGGACCACTCATGCATTTTTTTGTACATGTGCAAATAGTCATGGATTTTATCAGAAGCTCTTAGGACTGCATAGAGGATATTCACAGAGGAAAGCCATGCAGATCTCAAAGATAACCAGACAACCTGTGGCTTTTAATGAATATTCCAATTGGTATTCTAAGTAACAATTGGCTTTATAACCAACTTTTTGAAGGTAAATAAATATAAAAGAAACCAAAAGATGGGAGAAAACAATTGTAGACTGGAAGTGTTTTAAAAGGAAGGAAGATTTGTGCCAGTGTTAGTTGCTAGGAAACCATGTCTTAGTCACACAGTTTCAAAATTGCCTAGTATCTCCTGCCGTACTTTAGGTTCACAGAGAAGAACAAAAGACAAATCATATTTAGCAATAGAGTTTCCATTCTTATTGTTTCAGATGACTGTTGGGCTGGAAAGAGTGCCTGGTGGTTAAGACCATTTAAAGCACAAGGAGAAAGGTCTGAAGTTTGAATACCCAGCCTCCCTGCAAATGCTGGTGGGTGTGGTAGCCTGCTTGTCATTCAAGCCCTGCAAAAGTAGAGGCAGGGATCATCAGAGCACACTGTCTTGACAAGCTACCTTCACCAAGCTCTAGGTTCAACCCGGATGACCTGGCTCTATAATAAGGTGGAGGAAAATCAAAGAAGATTCTACATCAGGTTTTGATCCCCTCCTATACTTACACTTGTGTACACATGCACCCACTTACATGTGAACACACACACACACACATACATACACACACACACACACACACACACACACACACACACGAGAAATAAAAAGCTGACTACCCACCTGAGCAATTCACACCTGTAATCCTAGTACTTGGGAGGCTAAGGCAGGAGGATTGTTGCTACTAGTTTGAAGTCAACTTGGACTTTAAGGTATGTCAGACAAGCATTGGCTGCAGAGAAAATCCTGTCTCAAAATAACAAAGAAAAACACCAAAGAGAAAGACTTTCAAAATATTTAGTTGAAGAGTTAAAAATAAAAGCAATGCATTTATTGCTGAATGTGGGTTTAAGCAGCTATACAATTTATGGAGCAATATGGATATGTATGAACTAGTTAGCCTTTGCAGGTCTGAGGCTGTCATTTGAAGGTTAGTGACCTCATTAACCACTTCACAGGATTTGTGCAAAAAATCAATACTTGTTTTATGTTAGCATATTGTATGGTGTGGTTTCTATTTAGTATTTATTATCTGGACCATAAAGACATTTGTTTTTCCTATAGTTAACCTTCTTGAACCTTCCTGAAGCTCCTTCATCATTATCTGCTTGATTCTTCTTAAACTAGCCTATGAAAATAGCCTTTGATTTGCTAGCTGGTCAACAGCTTCTTGAATTTAGCTATTTTGCCCTAGCCTAGGCCTTACCCTTGAAGAAAACGTACTTTTCATAAGAAGAATCTGTAAGCTTCCCAAATTCAATAAGCCTAACAAAAGTAAGTAGGGTTAGCTGAACATACGTGAAATGACAGACACAAGCTCATTCCATATACTTTTCCCATTCATCCATTCATCCATTCATTCATTCATTTATTTATTTAGGGTTTTTTTGAGACAGAGTTTCTCTGTGTAGCTTTGCGCCTTTCCTGGAACTCACTTGGTAGACCAGGCTGGCCTCGAACTCACAGAGATCCCCTGCCTCTGCCTCCCAAGTGCTGGGATTAAAAGCGTGTGCCACCACCGCCCAGCTGCATATACTTTTAAAAATTATCAGTCACAGAGACTGTTTTCCATGAATTATTAATCAGAGCCCCTTCAATGTTTTCTAGCAAAAAGGACAGTGGTGGAAATGAATGTGCATACTTCTTCAAATTCTCAATATACCAGAAGCCCAGAAACAGATCCAGACAGTACTGCAAGGTGGTAGGTGCATTGAGAGATCAGGTCAGACAGCAAAATGGCCGCCAAAATCTACCAGTGTAGGTGAATTGCCCATAACATGGGACAAAGAATTTCAGGGTCTATAAAGATTGTCTCTGGGGGAAAAAAAAAAAAAAAAACATAGAAAGAACAAGGAAAGAAATTGGGAGATGCCTAATGAATTTCAAAGTTCCTGTGTCTTAGACAAGAATTTCAGGAAAAGCAATGTCACAGGGAGTAAGGAAATGAAGAATGCTCAGGGCGTGAGAGAATGGCCCCAGGGAGATTAGAGCAGATTAATATCAGTTTGGTGATGCTTGCAACTGCTGTAGATAAACACATGTATACCAGATTTTACACTAGTTTTTAAAAATACAATTTTGCAAATATTAGAACAGAGAATTAAAATGAGGCATGTAATAATGTAAGGAAAGAAGAAAAGATGATTATCGTACCTTATGTAAGAGAATGCTAAGGTTACAATCAATTTTCTGCAAAGTGAAAAGTCACAAAACCAGTCAGTTAATATAACTGGTTCTATAATGAAGATACATTAACATTAGATTAGTAATATAAACCTGGTAGTAGAGGCAGAGACATAGCTTGGCTCTGCAGTATGTAGTTAGTATGAGTAAGGCCATGGGTTCAAGTCCTATCACCCAAAAGGGAGAAAGATACTATGAAAGAAAATAAATATTGTATTTCTGAGTATAGCCCAAAATATGTACATAACCTACACAGATAAGACATTTGAAGTGAGCTGAGGCACTTATTAAAGGAGGATTTAATAAATCAAAGAATGCTCCTTATTTTTGAGGGTGATATCTTTTGAAACTATTTTTTTCTTGAATAGATTTGTAATACGTTTGCACACCAATAAAAGGTAGATAGACTTTTTTTGTTTTCAAAGTGAAATGTGACAAAATTATTCTAAAATTAATATGCAGAAGATAAGCATATGCAAAAGATCGTGAAGAGCAGAGCAGAAAATGCTAACTCAATATGGAGCAACAAATACTCTTTTAGGAAAGGTCCATTCTGGTGCTATAGAAATAGAAAAGGAAGCCAAATTCATACTTCGACAAATAAATCATGTTACTTGCCGAGAAAAGACATATTTTATGCATTTAATATATTCATTTTTGAAATGAAGTACTTCAAATTATTCTATGAAATGACTAAGCCCACAATAAAGCATTTTGTCCACGGATTGCAGGAATTAACATGACAAATATATGAAAATAACAAACTTTCATAATGTCAAAATAAGGGGAAATAACAAAAAAGCTACTCTTAGGAAAAAATTTATCTTACATATGAAGGTGAAATTCTTTAATATATCACATGTTGATAGAATAAAACAACATGATAACATGGTAGAAATAATGGTTTCATTATTTACTAATGTATTTCCAAAATGTGATCAAGTGAAAATGAACCAGACATTTTAAATTTAAACTTTGTTTTAAATTAATAATATAATTAAACTAATAAAATGTATACATTTTCATTTCAGAGATTAACAGGCAGATGAAAGAATCAACCATTTTTGTGGTAATATGTGGAATAAAGGTTATATTAGGAAAAAAATTCTGCAGATAATCACCAACTCTTCATAATGATTTCAGGGAAATTTTCCCAAACATGGTTTTTACCTTCAAGTAAATGTTCCGTCATTTTTGAGTTTCATATACATTAGGCAATCTCTCTACCATGAAGCTCTATTGACAGGCCTTTATAATTTGTTTGAATTAACCCACAAAGCTTCTAAACGTTTCATTTTAATAGTCATTAGAATTATATTGATTTTGTCTTTGCATTAGAACTGCAATGAAGCCATTTCATTAGAAATTTGTTGAACACATTTTGGAAGAATCAGACGTTTTCAATTTACGGATTCTCACCTTGTAGACTCTCTTCACTGTTTTATGAGACTTTCCTAAGTTTTAAAAGATAAATAAAAATACAACAGCGGGGAAATATGAATAAAGAGAGTGTGGTTAACAAGAAAGGGTTCTAAGGTCCTTAAACGTTTATGTTGTCTTTTGAAAGTACAAGAGTTAGCCGGGCAGTGGTGGTACACCTCTTTAACCAGCACTCAGGAGGCAGAGCCAGGCAGATCACTATGATTTTGAGGCCAGCCTGGGCTACAGAGCAAGACCCAGGAAATGCACCAAAACGACACAGAGAAACCTTGTCTCGAAAAAAAAAAAAAAAAAAACCCAACAAACAAACAAAAAGAAAGTACAAGAGTTAGTATTCCATTTAACGTGAGTAATTAAAGAGGAACAAATTCTACTTGTCATTGTCAAAGGGTGAAAGGAGGGGGAAGTAACACTAAGAGTGTTTGAAAAGGTCATAAAGAGCATATTATTTTATGTTTGCCTAGAAATATACATATATGTATTAGTCATGGTTCTTTAGAGGAACATAACAGAACTGATAGCATGAACACACACACACACACACACACACACACACACACACACACACACACACACAGCATTTATTAGAGTGACTTATAGTGGTCCAGCTAGTTCAACAATAGCTGTTTACCTACTACCAACATAAAGTCAGAGAATCCAGTAGTTCAGTCTATGAGGCTGGATGTCTCAGCTGGTCTTTAGTATATGTCATAATACTAAAGAAGTAGGCTCTAATATCAGTTAAGTAGTTCACTTGCCAGCAAGAGTGAGGGCA
The DNA here is from genome assembly GCF_903995425.1 of Onychomys torridus. Classification (NCBI taxonomy): domain Eukaryota; kingdom Metazoa; phylum Chordata; class Mammalia; order Rodentia; family Cricetidae; genus Onychomys; species Onychomys torridus. Next base: position 48,241,011 of record NC_050459.1, read on the forward strand.
AGCAGGCCAGAACAAGCATTTTATTTTTCTATGTTTGTTTTTCTTTATGTAGACTGCCACCAGAAGATGTGGCCAAGAGTTAGGGTGCATCTCCTCACCTCAAATGATTCACTTAAGAAAAATCAATCAAAACTCAATAAAGAAAAGTCCTTCACATGTGTATCCAGCTGTTTGGGTTTTAGTTAACAGATATAGTAAGCTGATGACCAAGAATAGCCATCATCAATGTGTGTGTGTGTGTACCTGTCTACTTATCTATCTCCATCTATTTGTCTATCATCTATCTATTTATCTATCTAGCTATCTACCTACATATCATCTACCTATAGAATGAATTCAAGCCCTTTGGGGTTATAATGCTCCCCTCAAGAGCCATAGACTATTCCAGTGCCAGACATTGGAAAACATCCTTTCAAGTTTTGTGAAGCAAGTTAAAGAAACTCCCTGAATAATAGGTTATTGCTATTTCTCATGGTTGTCTCCCTGAACTTGAAGATAAAACCTTATTGCTGAAGACACCACAACTTTGGACACAGGATTTTCAGGAATGATGCTGGAATTAACCTAGAATCTTCCTATGTGAGGAGTGACTCTCATAGTGTTCAAAGGTGTTTAGCAAGCTATTGAGAGAGAAATACAATCAATAGTCCCATCCATCTATAAAGTCTATAAACCACAACAATAACTAGCATGGTAAAAAGTCTGGAGAGATTCAATAGTGATACTCATTTCTACTGCTGTCTGACTTGAGAAGGCAATTCATTCCCAATAATGTAAATCCAGCCAACTATCTATGTTGGTGAGATCATGGAACCTAGAGCAGAATACACCACTTTCTTAAACCATTTATAATGTCTAATTGCATTACACAATGTGTTTCTTACCCCTTATCAAAACAGCTTCTTTTTGAGGTATATGGAGACAATTATAATAAGCCACTACTGGTCAAAAATATAGAGACCAACTAACTGTAGGGTTTCTAATTCCAATTGATACATCTACAGCACAACCCCATACCTAAGTCTCAGGAGACATAGGGGAAGAAGGGTTGTGTGTTGCAAAATAGTGTCTTCTAGACATTCCATGGAAGCTGCACCTATTAAATCTCAAAAACATGATCCCCTAAACAACACTTGCATAATGACAACACACATTGACATGTGAACAAGGGCTGAGGGAATTTCACATGGCCCTACCTCTAGATGAAGAGCTACAGTCAGTCATTGGCTGCAGAGAGAAGGAGAATTAGGTTTTTTTTCCAGGATAATATATAAAGTACTAAGAAGTTAGCTATAAATACATATCCATATGAGCAATAATAAATGAACTCAGTAGGCTGTATTGATATATAGATGTGTATATAAAGATGATAATAAAAGAAGAAGAAGATATGAATTTAGAGAGGAAGTGGGGTTGACTGTGGGATGTTTGCCCACCAACCCCACAGTTTCCCAGAGTTTTCTTGAGTGTGAGCAGCAGGAAAATATTAGATAGAAGGATTCATAGTGCGAAGATAAATAGATAGAACATAAAGGGATAAAGGATAGCCTCAAGAGGACCTGGAACCTATTCCAACGAGCCCTGACTGTCTTTGCCCCAGGGTATTTATAGAGATGCCAAAGGGTGGAGCAAAAGACCTCGCCCCAGCACAGCCAAGTGCAGACCATCTCAGACACCTGCACTCAGGCCTATGCAGATCTGCTGAGTAAAGCCATGAGGAACCTGAAAACAGGCTCCCATAGTTGACCACAAGAAGAGTTAAAGGAAGGTTAGATGAGTATAGAAATAGTGCAAATACAGTTATAAAATTCTCAAAACTAAATTTTTGTTGGTGTTTTCTAGATGTGGTTTCTCTGTGTAACAGCCTTGGATGTACTGGGACTTTCTGTACATTATGCTGACATTTTGGTGTGTTAGTGTTAATATACCTAACAACTGAGTGTGGTGATATTGTGTTCCCCAAAATATTGTGCACCCTAATAAACTTATCTGGGGTCAGAGAACAGAACAGCCACTAGATATAGAGGTCAGAAAATGGTGGCACACACACCTTTAATCCTAGCATTCCAAAGGCAGAGATCTGTCTGGATCTCTGTGAGTTCAAAACCACACTGGAAAAAGCCAGGCATGGTGACACATGCCTTTAATCCCAGGAAGTGATGGCAGGAAGCAGAAAGGTATATAAGAAGTGAGTACCAGGAACTAGGGCTGGTTAAGCTTTTAGGCTTTTGAGCAACAGTTCAGCTGAGATCCATTTGGATGAGGACACAGAGGTTTCCAGTCTGAGGAAACAAGATGAGCTGAGGAATTGGCGAGATGAGGTTAGTGGTGGCTTGTTCTGTTTCTCTGATCTTTCAGCATTCACCCCAACACCTGGTTCCTGGTTTGTTTTAAAAGCTTAACCAGCCAAAAGCTTAACTAGCTTTGGTTCCTGGTTTTCAAACCTTATATAACTTTCTGCTACCACTGCCTAAACCCCATGTTTAATATTGTGGCTGTCCTGTTCTCTGACCCCAGATAAGTTTGTTAGCATGCACAATATTTCGGGGAACACAATACCACCACATTTTCCTTTGTAAGAGGTGCCATATGATGCTTAGAAACTAGCATTTCATACTGCTCCTTATCTTCTACCTGACTCTTATGTTCTTCCTGTTCTTTATTCTGTGATGTCCCTTAAGCCCTGATATAGTCATATAGATTTCTCATTTACAGCTGAGCGTTCATTAATTTATTCTCAGTACTTTGACAAGTTACAGAGCTCTGAAGTCACCACTGACAGCCACAAAAAGAAGCACACAGCAGCACTAATCTAAGGGCATGGATACAGTCCTTACTTAGAGAGCAATTTGGTATGCACATCATGTGTAGTCAGCAAAACAGCAGTAGCAACTTTCCCCGTAGAGCCTGTGATTTTGAGCCCTAGATGTTATTCTCCACCAGGGGAGCTGGCATCAAATCTAATCAGAAAGTTTTTGGTCGTCTACAACAGGCTTGCCACTATTGTGTCAATAGGCACATCTTCCTGGGCTAAGTATTGTTGCACATAGGGCTCATAGCTGAATAAGACTGTTGATGAAAATTGACATCTAGCCACCTGCAGATCACCTAAGGCAACATGAAAGCTAGCTAGAAGAATCTGCCAGTCCAGTTCCAGCTTGGTTTTTCAATGTCCTGTGATGATCATATCATATGGCAGCTTCAGCAACAGGATCCTACAATCTAGTTTTGTTGGCAACCAATGGCAGCAGCAATTGCTTGTGTTCCTTTGGAGGCTAACTACTCATAAGGACATAGCATAGCCATAGCGCTAGGATATTCATTTGTTGCATCAATATCAATTCAATAAACTTCATTTTAGCCCATAAAATGGTAACATGTATGAAGTTTCTATAACTTTTTAATATCTCTGTAAAGTTTTACAGATAACTCTCACCTTTTTTCTTTATTAAGAAAATTTTAATTCATTTTACATGCAAACCACAGATCCCCCTCTCATCCCTCCTCCTGCACCCTCTACCACCTTCCCCCCAGCCCAGCCCCCATCCCCTCCTCTGAAAAGGTAAGGCCTTCCTCCCATGGGGAGTCAGCAAAGCTTGGTATATTCAGTTCAGGCAGGTCCAAGCCCCTTCATCCTGTAGACTCTTATCTTACAAAGAAAAGAATTGGAAGGTATTTTTTTGTATTTTAAAGTAGCATTTTCCTCTCCTTTTTCTTGTATTTATGTGTACATTAAATCATTTTATCATTGTATTTGACATGTGATTTGCATTACTATACATAAAATATGATGTTAAAAATTTAAAATATTAAGTGATATTAAATATTTATTCTTATTATTAAGATGTTAATCCTTGGCACTTTATTTATATGCATTCCTAGTAAAAATAAGCTTGTGCTTGTGACCTCTTGTGACATATGAATCCTAATAATAAAAGATTAAAATTCACCTGGTATCAAGTTTTGTTCTGCACAGTTTAAAACAATTAAAATTGGTTTAAGAACGTTACACAGTCATTTGTCTTAGACTAGTCTAGTTATGCCTTCATAACATTTTGATCATGTAATTAAAATATCAATTTGAGAAGTGGTAATTGTGTCAATATTATTCTCTGCCATTTTCTGTAAAGAAAAATCTATTGTTAGTCTAATTTTGAAGAAAACAAGTTGTTCTTCCTCAACAGAGCTGAACAACACACGACAGTAATAGATCACATAGCACATCAAGATAAGGTATTTTCCAAATTTATTTTCAAGTGTGCTTCGTTTTATATAAATTGTACATATTTACACATGGATAAAACTTACTGAAGGGTATGACTGTATTGCATGATTCTTATTTCTACATACCCTGCATTCAGGATCAATGTGTGTGCATTTTGTTACTCAGACACTTATTTCCCAATCCATTTTGCTGGGCTAGCACAATACTGTAGACCATTTCGTCCATCTGTCAAGAGCAGTTTTGTCAGGACCAAATGTGTCATATTTACTAAAATAAAATCCAATGCAGTATGAATAAAACATGATTATTCACCTGCAGAAACACCATTCTGTTGCTGCCTTAGGTTTATGTTTTACAAATATAGAAATCATGATAAAATTCTAGTCCATGTGGTTGTCATGGAAACAGAGCATTTATCATTCCATGTACTATATTATTAACTATAATTCTCTTGAATTCAGTTGTATGCTTTAAATATTCTTTAATTACTGGCTTGTTTATTGCCATATATAAGAAAATTCTTTAAATGTTTTGTGCACTATGTGTAGGTGATTTTAAATGTGGTTAGGAGATCTAATTCACAGAGGTTCTATAAATAAAAGTACTTACAAGTAACATTACATGGACTGAACTGGTTATATTTAAGAATATATATATATATATATATATATATATATATATATATATATATATATAATTTGCACATTCATACACATATATGCATGCAATAACATGCATGATTTGAAGGAGAAAAGAGAGGTGTATATGGGAGAGTTTGGAGGGAGGAAATGGAAGGGAGAAATACTGTAATTATGTATCTCAGTAAAATAAAATAAAAGTGCCGATGCTTTCCCACACTTATTTCACTCTGTTAAATTATATAGTTTCCTCTAAACTCTGCTTAGTGTTATTGATTTGTAAGCTTGGCAACAAACTCAGATTTGCCCTAGCAACTAAATATGGTATATTTATTGTTAGTGTAACTATTATAACATTTATTTATTTATCAAAAACTGTTACAAGTCTGTAGGCTGGAGTTTTTTTGTTCTACCCAGACAGAATTTATGGGGATACTAAGAGAAACATTTCTTGTCCTTAAATTCTTAAGATTTAGGTGCAAGATTTGCAAATTTAAAGATTACAGCTTCAAATCTGTTAGAAACCTGAAACTTAAGGCTGTAAGCACTCTGACTAGAGGGTTCTTGATTTGGAATTTAACTCCTGAGCTCTGTTTGTGGTGGTTTTTGTCACCTCAGCTCTGGCAGCAGAGGGACACAGCAGGCACCAACAGAAACAGCAGGACCTAGTTTGCAGGACTGTCTCACTTGGGTTTGTGATTTTACTCAGCTTTCCATTTCCCATTTAAACATGCAGTTGGCATCAATTTGTCAAATGTCTGCTTGTCTAATGTTTAAATGATTAGAGAGTATTTAAGTTTTCGGGATTCCATATTCTATATGCATCATGCTGACAAATAATGTTGAGATGTGTGTTCGGGAGTTGGGCAGTAATTGGTATTGAAAGATAAACATATGAAAGATAAGCACATCTCATATTCAGATTTGAGATAGTTCTTTTTTACATATCTATATATAATAAATTGTTTAGGCAACAATACCTTATTAAAAAAAAAAATCTTTTCATTCAGAGCTGTATCTGAGGATGTACCCAGTCTGGATGAGTCATAATATCCCTGTTTATATAATAGAGGCAGGAAAGGGAGCAAGATTGATGATAGTGAAAAGAAGTCATCATTCATGTGCTTAGAATCTGGAATGGGGATAATAACTCCACGAAGTGAGACAAAGTGAGAAATGGATGTTCAAGGACCATTTTATAAGATGCCTTATTTTTCCAAAACAGAAAATAATGACATAAAATATCCCTTTTAAACAAAAATCTCTGAATAGAACATAATATTGAGAACATTCTATTTTTGTTTTCATTTTTTTAAAAAGTTCAGAACTTATATACAAATTCTTAAAAGACATTATCTACCTATCAACATCATTTTAATGATAAAGAAAAACCCTTGCTGTTTGGAACCTTGGGTTTACACAGGGACACTTTGCTTAGCCTGGAAGGAGGGTACTGGACCTGCCTGTACTGAATCCACCAGGTTGAATTGAATCCCTAGGGGAGTCTTGGCCCTGGAGGAGATGGGAATGGAGGGGAGGGGCTAGGGGGAAGGTGGGGGCAGGGGCGGGAAGGGGGAAGACAGGGGAACCCATGGCTGATGTGTAAAATTAAAACACAAATACAATAAAAAAAAGAAAAACCCATAAGCTGATTTTTTTTAATAAAACAAAATTAAACTTGGTTATTCCATAGAATATAGTAATCCTATCAGTAATTATTTTTAAAAATTGTTAACAGTTTTCATGACTTATAATATGAACTTCAACATTCTGTTTAGACCTCAATGAATTCTCAATTAAAAACATTTGCTTTAAATCCTTGCTGATTGAAAGGAATACTAGAATGTCTTAGAAACTAATTTGGACACAGTGAAAAGGAAAAAAATCTAAATTGTCTCTTGAAACCTTTGATATTTTCCATTATAAAACACTGATGTGGATATAGGGGTCATATATGACTGGCCAAGATTTTCCCATACAAAACTATGCTTGAGAATCTGAACACAAATAGAATGTACTTCTCTCCTACCCACTGAGTTTTAGACTGTGCAGATAGCTACAGACTCTGCAATAATACCATACAATCACACCAAAATCTTTCTCAGAGTGCAAAATGAAAAACAGTGTTCATGGAGAATTTAAAGAAGAATTTCTTGAAGAAAGGAGATTGAATTTTGAGTTTCTTATTGGATTTGTAGTTATTAGTTGGATAGAAGTGTGGAAATCTAGATTTTATGTGAGGCAGCATCTCCAAATCTCAAAAAGGGCTGTTTATAATCCATATCTTCTTAAACAGTGGCTCATGAGCTGCAGAAAGTGTAGCAACACTATATGGTTTCTAAACATGCACCAGCTAAAATGCATTCAAAATCAAATGTGTAACAAATCCACTATGCCTCTGGTAGTTCTTACCCATGTTGCATTGTGCCGTTTCACCTCACCTCAGCTTTCAATATGAACACACCTGTGTTTTTTTTTTTTTTTTTTTTTTTGTATCCTGGCTATCATGCAATGCTCATGAAGCTTCCTAAAACACCTTGGCTCAGATTTGCATCTGTTGTATGTTATGGATTATAGTTTTTTTCTGAATATGCAAACATTTTTGCTCTTGTAGAAATTTAATGGTTTGATTATAGAAAATCAGTACTTTTAATATTTCCCTGGCATCATTATCATAGCTCATCATGTGCTTATCAAAAGTGTTTTGCATTGTACAGTGTCAACATATTTGATTTTTAAAATCTACATTTTGGACAGCCCCAGTTGCAGGGCAGCAGGCAAGACTCCTGCAGGTACATCTGATCACCACCACCTCCCATTATACTATGTAAGCTACAAGCCCCATTCTGTCCCCCAAACCCACACATCCCCTGAAACCCCAGTAGCTCCCTGAGACACTGACACCACCAGTGATGTTTGGACCAAGAGCTGCTTCCTGCAAGAATACTTTCAATAACATAAAGAGCAGTATGGTACCACCAGAACCTAGCAATTCTACAACAGCAAGACCTAAACATCTCAACATAAAAGAAGCAGAAGAAAACGATCTTAAAAATGACTTTGTGAAGATGATAGAGGTCTTTCAAGAGGAAATGAAATATTCTCTTAAAGAAATCAAGGAAAAGGCAAACCAAAGTTGGAAGAAATCAATAAGTTCCTTAAAGAAAGTCAAGAAAAAGCAATCAAACAGGAGAAAGAAACAGTTCAAGACTTGGAAATTGAAATAGAGGCAATAAAGAAGACACCAACTGAAAGAATACTGAAAGGGAAAAATCTGAGCAAACAAACAGGAACTACGGATACAATCATAACCAACAGAATGTAAGAGATCTGATAGATGAACTAGATTCATTAGTCAAAGAAAACATTGAAGCCAACAAAGTCATAACACAGATCATCCAGGAAACCTGTGACACCATGAAAAGACCAAACCTAAAAATAATAGGGAAAGAAGAAGGAGAAGAATATCAGCTCAAAGACCCAGAGAATATATTCAACAAAACCATAGAAGAAAACTTGCCCAAACTAAAGAAGGAAATGCCTATGAATGATACAAGAAGATTACAAAATACCAAATAGACTGGACTCCCCAAAAAAGTCCCCTCACCACATAATAATCAAACCACTGAATGTACAGAATAAAGAGAGAATACTAAGATCTGCAAAGAAAAAAAGGCCAAGAAACATATGAAAGCAAACCCATCAAAAAAACACCTGATTTCTCAATGGAGACTCTGAAAGCGAGAAGGTCCTGGACAGACATTCTTCAGACTCTAAGAGACCGTGGATGCCAGCTCAGATTACTATGTCCAGCAAAACTCTCCATCACCATATATGGAGTAAACAAGATATTCCATGACAAAGCCCCTACCTTTTGGAGGAGAGGATGGAAGATGGAGGAGGCTAGGGGGAGCGGGAGGAGGGATGAGAGGTGGCTCTGTGTTGGTATGTAAAATGAATAAAAAAGTTTCTTTAAAAAAAAATCTACATTTTGAATTACTTGAGTTACTAGCTTGAGTTCTGTAAAAAGCTGTTAGATAATGTTCGAATGGGATTATAGTTTTCAACAACTCAAATAGTCATACACACACTTTTTTTATTTTGTACTATGTATTTAAAACAAGCGGCCTTCTCAGCAAGTGTTTACAAATTCAAACTTTAAATCAATGTTGACCAACTGAAGATCTTCAGTGTCCCATGGTAGTAAATACTCAGCCAAGATTTAATACTTTATATAAAAACAGGCAAGCATATACTTCTCATTAGCATCTAAATATGCCTCCATCATAAACAAACAATAAAATTTGGGACTACAGAGATAGTTCATTGGTTAAGAGCAGGTACTACTCTTTCAGAGGACCTGAGTTTGGTTCTCAGAACCCACATTGCATGGCTCAAAACCACCTGTGCTCTCGTTCCAGGGAACTGGCATCCTCTGAAGGCACCTGCACTGATTTTTGAATACCCACGTGCAGGCAAACACACATTTGCATAATTAAAAAGACAAAAACGAATAAATAGTAAACTTTTAAGCATATCAAAAGTTTAAAAATAACATTTTTGTGATTTATTATCAGTAAATATCCAGTTTATAATACTTCTTTTATATATCTACATACCTTGGATCACAACAATTTCTTACTCAGCAAAAGGCCCATGAGAACTTGAGTTTCTATAACAGCAAGGCTAGGAGACAAAGCAGAGCTTACCTGGGTCATAGCTTGCAAGAGAACCTTGGGTTGTAGGAAACAATAAAGTTTACCAGAAGTCCTTGTGTGAACATTAAAAAAGTATTCAGAGGATGGGAATGTGTCCTTTGTAGAAAAGGGCAAAATAGCAAAGTTATACATCACACAGCTCTTGTTTTCTGTTTGCAATGGATATACTAGGTTTTCTGCCATCAAATAAAAAACATTTATGTCAATACAAAATACCAGTTGTGAAAAAATGAAATGAAATTTTTTATAGTTAAGTTAAACTCAAATGCGGTGGGTTACCTTAGCCTTCCAGAGGCCAAAAATCTGCATGCAAGACTTTGGCAGGATGAGGATTTCATTAAATATGTAGAAAGAGCTATCACTTTGGTCAAAGGTTTGTAAATATTGATCATTTAATGTAATAGCGCCAATAGTATTGATTAATATGAAAAATGTGTTCATTATCTTCATTGTCCAGATTATCCCATCATTATATTTACAAACTATTATACTTCTTACTCTTTATATCTGTATAAAGCCTGGATCTGTCAACATTGGATCTACACATGGAATTTGGGAAGAAGACTCTACCAATTCTACATATCTCTGGGGTGTAAGGATTCCTGAAGAGGGGATGCTTGAAAATCGTTTTACCTGTTCATGGTGCAGATGATAAAAACTAGAGGGCAGATGATAGTTTTACAAAGATAGTGGCTCTCCTACCTCAGATTCAGCCAGATGTAGTGAAAAGAACATTTCATATTCCATTGTATAAAGAATATTCCACCTTGTAAGCTACCATGTCTATTGTCTTTCTTTTATTGCGATAAAACCACAGGTGCTGAAGGTCTGAGCATCCCATCTCAAGAAAAGTGTGATATGTTAAGAAATAAAAGTGTGTTATATGAAATGAAAATTGATTTTTTTTTTTTACACAGGGTTTCTCTGTGTTGCTCTAGCAGTTCTGAAACTTGCTCTGTAGACCAGGTCTTAAACTCACAGAGACCTGCCTGCCTCTGCCTGCCTCTACCTGCCTGCCTCTGCCTGCCTCTGCCTGCCTCTGCCTGCCTCTGCCTGCCTCTGCCTGCCAAGAAAGAAATTGAATCTTTTATGAAAAAAAAAATGCTTCCTAGTGCCTCTGTGAATTGAGGTTCTGATATTTTTGACATTTTATTCAACTAGACACACACACACACACACACACACACACACACACACACATATACATATATAAAGGACTGTGAATTTTGGCAGTGTTCTCTTCAAAATGACAAAATGAAGGTGACTTCTGCTAAATATTTGAAAACAATCTGGCTTCAAGGAGTCAGAGACATAGAGGAAAGAATGGAATTAGTGGGTTCAACTAAATTAATTTAAAATTATAAAAGAAGGACATGGACTTGGACTTGAGAGAAAGATGTGATGGATGAGTCCTGTGGGAGATAAATGGAGTGATGGAGGATATGATCAAGATACATTGCATACATATATGAAATGTCAAAGAATGAATAAAATTCAAATTTTTATAAAGAGTGCGAATTTAAAAGGTAGATAGGGAGAAAAATGTGTGGTGCTCTATTGCACTTGCATATAATAATAACAGCAAAAAGATAATAATAATAGCAATAGTAATAACAACCATCAAAGATACAAAAAGTAGACTGTCTTAACTGTAACCAATATCTGATGTTGTCTTAGAAACTGTTAATAAAAAATAGAAAGGAAGAGGAGAGTCAGTCCTATAAAAAGAATCTTAAGTGACAATTTTTAGTACACCTAAAAGCATGAATTTCAGTACAGGGTGAAACAAGGCAAATTAAGACACAATAAGACTACAGGTGTCTCATAGCTAAATAGACAAAGTTACAAGTCAAAAGAAATACAAGATGACCAGTTGTATGATATTGCTTCAAAAAACTGAATTAGATGAACACCTTTCTCATGAATCACTGTAGTGATGTAGATCTTAACATCGGCTTAAAAATCCTGTTTATTATCAAATATTTGCAAAAGATTATAGTGAGCAATTTCAGTGAGCAATTCTTCAGAGCTGTAAATGCTTGCATAATAGAATAATTCTGCTGTGTAACAATTTTCAATATATTTGTTAAAACTTGATCAGTTAATTGTCTTTTGTCACTGACAAATATATATTCAGCAGTATTCATTAAATTATAAAACAAGTAACTATTGATGAAAGTACAATTAAAACACAGATACTTCTATAATTTTTAAAACAAATTAATGTAATGTTATGTTTTAATAAAAAACACAAAAGTGTCCTTCCTCTGTGTCCCATAGACAAAACAGACCTTCTCCTTGAACCAAACCTTCCTCCCTTCCCGCTCATCATTTTATCCCAGGGCTCAACTCCAGCAGGTGTTCCTTGAGAACCCAGGCCACTCTAGCCAGGAAAGTAGGGAAAACAACAGTAGATCTTCATCTCTGCCTCCCCTCCTTCAAATTCAGTCCCCCAGTCTCATCCTCAGCTCTGTTGCAGAGCACCTGCTGCAGCCTCTCACGGCTCCCTGCCCCCATCTTCAGTGGGTCACACAGATCTTCCACTCCAAGCTTTCTTCCCTCAAGTCATCTCTCTATTTCAGTCCCCAACTCCAGCATACATTCCCTGGGAACCCACTGGCCACCTGGGCCAGGGAAGCAAGCAGCCTAACTACAGGTCTTTGCCAATTCTCCCTCTCCTCCAAATCCATACCTCAGTCTCTCCTTATGTCTGTAGGAGACCACATTCTACAGCCTCCCCTCATCTCTGCCTCCACATTCAGCAGAAGACACAGCTCTCATCTGACTTTCCTCCCTACTTATTCTGTTATCCCAGTCATCAGCTCCAGTGGCCTTTCTCTGGGAACTTGCCATCCGAGATTGTCAGAGAAGCAAGTAGACCAGTGAAAGCAGGTGATTGCAGTCTTCACTTGCCCTCCTCTCCTCCTTATCCAATCCCCTTGTCCCCTTCCCAGCCCTGTAGCAGCCTGCCACAGTATCTCCTCCCTCTCTGTCCCCATTCTCAGAAGACTAAGAAGATCCTGGGACCACCCTGCTTGTCTCCCTCCTGTGGAGTCCCTCAGCTCCCTACTTCTAATCCACCCCTCATTCCTAAGTGTCAGCTCCAAATACCTAGAAACATATTTTATACGTAACTCCCATAGTTAGGAGGATCCCAGATGGATTTCCTATCAGGCAAGACACAGCCACTGCTCTCTTCTAAAAACCAAAGAGGGCAACAGAAACCAAGGGGAAAACACCTACCCAAACAAAGACCAAGCCAGATATTAGCACCTAGAATTACAATTGCTCAAACCAAGACAGGAGTATAAAAATACCATCAAAACCATCAAAACAGTATTCCTCCACTAGAGCCCAGCAACCCTATTACAGCAGGCCCTGGGAGTTGCAACATAGCTGAAGTACAAGATAGAGACCTTCATGCCTTAAGATCATGGAGGCCTTCATGAATATGATAGAGGCTTTTCAAGAGAAAATAAATGAACGCCTTCAAGAAATTGGATGTGAAATCACAAATAAACTGTCAAAGGAAATGAATAAAACAGTTCAAGACCTGAAAGTGGAAATGGAATCAATAAAGAAAACCTGAACTGAAAGTTAAACTGAAAATGGAGAGTTTAGTCACACGGGAACCTAGGAGTCAACCTTCACCAACAGGATACAAGAAGCGGAAGAGATAATCTCAGGCATTGAAGTCACAGTAGAAGAAATGAGGACGGCGGTCAAAGAAAATGTTGAATATAAAAACCTCCAGGCATGAAAAACATCCAGAAAATCTGGGACACTGTACAAAGACAAAATCTAAGAATAATAGGAATAGAGGAAGGAGAATTCTAACTCAAAGACACAGAAAAATTCAACAAAATCACAGAAGAAAGTTTCCTTATCCTAAATAAAGAGGTGCCTATCAAGGCACAAGAAGTATACAGAGCACTCAAGCATATTAAAAGGAAAAAAAAAGACTAAGTAAAATATAGAGGCAGACCAATTAGAATAAATCTAAAAGGAGATGGTAAAAGCCAGAAGAGCCTAGACAGTGGTTCTAAGAGACCACAGATGCCAGCCCAGACTATTACAAAACGTGTTAGAAGGAAAACTACAGCCTAAGGAGGTTAACCATACCCAAGAAAGCACAAACAATAAATAATCTCAGGCCATCAAATCTCACACACACATGCACATACATACATACATACATACATACATACATACATACACACAAACACACACACACACACACACACACTCACACACGCACACATACAGAGAGAGAGACAGAGAGACAGAAAGAGACAGAGACAGAGGCAGAGGCAGACAGACAGACACAAAGAAAGAAACATACATATCACAACAACAACAAAAGATTTAACAAACACTGCTTTTTGAGATCTCTCAACATACAGGATCTCAGTTTTCCAACAAAAAGACTGACTAAAAGAATCAATACAAAAACAAGATCTACCCTTCTGCAGCGTTCAAAAAATTCACCTTAACTTCAAGGGTAGAGACCACCTCAAGGAAAAAGGATATGAAAAGATGTTCTAAGAAAAAGGATTTAAGAAGCAAGCTGGACTAGGCATTTTAATATTTGACAATATAGACTTAAGACCAAAACTAATTAGAAGAGATAGGGAAGGATACTATACATTAATCAAAGGAAAAATCCACCAAGAGGACATTGCTATTGTTCATATCTATGCACCAAGCATAAGGGATTCTCCTCAACACCTCATGAAACTTTCTCCAAACTGACTACACACTCAGACAAAAAGCAAGTATCAAAACACACAACAAAATTGAAACAACCACCTGTACCCATCATATATTAAAGCTGGATATTTATAACAACAGAAACAACAGAAATCTTACAAACTCATGGAAACCAAACAACTCATTCCTGAATAAAAAATAAGTAAAGGCAGAAATTAAGGACTTTCTAAAATTGAATGTACATGAATACACAGGATATCCAAACTTACAGGTGGTTCTATGAAACAAGTTCACAGCACTAAGGGCTTACATCAAAAAAAAAAAAAAAAAAAAAAGAACAAGGAGAGATCTCATATTAGTAAATTAACAGCATACCTGAAAGCTCTAGAACCAAAAGAAAAAATCACCATCAAAAGGAGGAGTCAATAAAAAATAGTCATAGGGCTGAAATAAACAAACTAGAAACAAACAAATTAAAAAACCCAAATTACAAAGAATCACTGAAGTAAAAAGTTGGAAAACAGTTTGAGAAAATCAATAAGATTGACAAACCCTTATAGAAATTAGACAAAATGTGGAGACAGAATAGCTAAATTATCAAATTTAAAATGCGAAGGGGAGCATAGCATCAGACATAAGAAAAAAATTCAGAGAATCATAAGGACATACTTTAAAAACCTGTACCTCATCAAATTGAAAAATCTAGAAGAAATGAATAATTTTGTGCATATATTCCAACTACCAGAGTTAAATCAAGCTCAGATACACAATTTATACAGACCTATAAACTCTATTTAAATATAAGCAGTAATTAAAAGTCTCCCAACCAAAAAATGCCAGGGCCAGGGTGTTTTATTGCAGAATTTTACCATACTTTGAAAGAAGAGCTAATTCCAAAATGCCTCAAATTATTTCACAAAATAGAAACATAAGGAACATTGTTCAATTTGTTTTATGAGGCCACAGTAACCCTGATACCTAAACTGAATAAAAACCAACAAAGAAAGGGAAAAAACAGACCAATTTCCCTTATGAACACAGAAGCAAATTTTTTCAATGAAATACCCATAAAATGAATCCCCAGGGGAGTCTTGGCCCTGGAGGAGATGGGAATAGAGAGGAGGAGATGGGGGGAATGTGGGGGTGGGGGCGGGAGGGGGAGGACAGGAGAATCCATGGCTGATGTGTAAAATTAAAACACAAATATAATAATAAAAAATGAAAAATAAAATAAAATAAAATACCCATAAATTGAATCCAAGGACACATCAGAAAGATCACAAAGCATTATCAAGTTGGCTTCATCCCAGAGGTACAGAGATGTTTCAACATCATAAATTAGTAAATGTAATCCACCACATAAACAAATTAACAAACAAACAAACAAACAAAAACATGTATGCCATCATCTCCTTAGATTCAGAACAGGCCTTTGACAAAAATCCTACATTCCTTCATAATAAAACTTCTAGAGAGATTAGGGATAGAATGGCCATACTGTCATATATTACAAAGAGCTCATAGCCAATGCCAGTTCAAATGGGGGAGAAACTCAAAGCAATTCTACTAAAATCAGGAATAAGACAAGGTAGTTCACTATCCCCATACCATTTCAGTATAGTACAATAAGGTAAGTGAAAGAGATCATGGGGATACAAATTGGAAAGGAAGAAGTAACTGTATTTTTATTTGGAGATGATATGATAGTATACATAAGTGACCTTGAAGATCACACTACAAAAATCTATAGCTGAAAACACTTTCAGCAAAGCAGCAGGATATAAATTAACAGAAAAAAATCAGTAGCCCTCCTGTGTACAAATAAGAAATGGACTGATAAAGAAATCAGGATAACAACACTTTTCACAATAGCCTCAAATAATCTAAAATATCTTGGAATAACTCTAACCAAGCAAGTGAAAGAGTTGTATTAAAAAAAATACTTTAGGACATTGAAGAAAGTGAAGAAGATATCAGAAGATAGATCTCTTCTGCTCATTGATAGAGTAAAAATGGCCATTCTAACAACAGCAATCTACAGATTCACTGCAGTGGTCATCAAGATGCCAACAAAACTCTCTACAGATCTTGAAAGGATAATTTTCAGCTTCATATGGGAACACACACACACACACACACACACACACACACACACACACACACCAGGAAAGCTAGAACAATCCTGAATAATAAAAGAACTGCTGCAGTTATCATCATACTTTGTTTCAAGTTGTATCACTAGATACATTGATCATTGGGATTGAATTGAAAACCCAGATGTAAATGCACATACCTATGGACACTTGAATTTTGATAAAGAAGCCTGAAATGTACACTGGAAAAAAAGAAGTCTTCAACAAATGGTGCTTGGTCAAATTCAATGGTTGCATGTAGAAAAAGGCAAATAGATTGATACTTACTACCCTAAATAAAACTCAATCCCAAATGGATAGAAGATCTCAACATAAAATCAGATACAATAACCCTAATAGAATAGAAAGTGAGTAATAGTTGCAAACTCATTGGAATAGGAAAAGACTTTCTGAACAAAACATCATTAGCACAGCCACTGAGATTGGCAATTAATAAATGGGACCTCATGAAACTGAAAAGCTTCTGTGCCACAAAGGACACCATCATTTGGATAAAGCAGCTGCGTATGGAATAGGGAAGATTTTTTTTTTTATCAGCTGCACATGTGAGAGAGGGCTCATTTCCAAATTATACAAAGAACTCATAAATGAAGATATTAAGAAAACAAATTATCCAATGAAAATGAGGTACAGATCTAAACAGAGAATTCTCAAAAGAGGAAACTTAGCTTTGAAATATTTGAAATGTTTTAACATTCTTAGTCTTCGGGGAAATGCAAATCTAAACTACTTTGAGATTTAATTTTACACCCATAAGAATAGCTAAGGTAATTAAAACAAGTGACAGCTTATACTAGGGAGGATGTGAAGTTAGAGGAGTACAGACTTGTACAGCCACTATGGAGATTAGTGTGTCAGTTCCTCAGCAAGCTGCAAATCAATCTACCTCAAGATTTTAGACATATATTCAAAGGATTCTTCATCTTACCATAGAGATACTTGCTTAACCATGTTTACTGCTGCTGTATTCATAGTAGCCAGAACTTGGGAACTACCTATATGCCTATTACTACATAGATGAATAAAGGAAACATATATTTACAGAATGGATTATTACTCAGCTGTTAGTTTAACTACAAAAATCATCCTGAGTGACATGACCCAGACCCAGAAAGACAAATATGGTATGTATTCACTCATATGTACATATGAACTTTTAGGTCAATGGAAACCAAGCTACAACCAATAGAACCACAGAGGTTTATATATTGAGTAAGGGATTAGGGATGGGCAGATAAATATCCCTAGGAAACAGAAACAGAGTAACAGATGTATGGCAGTAGTGCTGGAATGGGAGTATCAAGTCTAGAGGAGGGAGGGTGAAGGAAGGAATATGAGGAGAGACAGCTAAAATTAATGGACATTTGAGGGGTAGTTTGGAAATCTAATACAGTAGAAGATTTCTAAAATAGGTATGTATACAAAGGGTATCTAAATTCAATTATCAAATAGTCAGGGAGGCAGAGCCCCTACTGACTATCTCTTGTCTCCAAATGAAGCTTTCAGTTGTTGGATTGGAACAGAAGTTAAAATTTATGAACTTATTTGGAACCATTAGGCCCACATTTTTAGTAACAGAGTAGAGCAGGAGTCCCAAGACCAGGAGAGGGAAAATATCATTCTTAGGAATAGACAAGAGGGGAAAATTTAAGATATGCCTATCTGGAGTCCTTCCAACCTTTGTGAAGTGGATCCAGGTTTTATGACTCTTTTAATCCTCAGAGGGCTACAGGAACTATCTTACAAAATGACATAAAAGTTTTAGATACATTAGTATTACCAATCTGTACAGATATACCTATCATAGACAAAGCAGGTGATAGGTATCTGCAAAACAGCAGAAGTGGAATCACACCTTTGAGTCCCAACATGAACTACAGATTTGGGTTAAAACATATGCATTTTCCTTCTGTCCAGAGAGCTAGGTATAAACTGGACAGAGATTTTTTGATGAGAAGCACTTCTAGGTTTGTAGACAACAACTAAAATAAATCTAAAATGTTGAGCCTGTGACTGAACAGTAAGTAGTCATTGCTCTACCAGTTTATCAGAACTTGATTAAATGTTAAGTTCTGAATTATTAGATTACATATAATTGAGTTGTCCAAAATAGTCCATGGGACCCCCCAAACAACCCAAGCTACTGCCAAGACAATAATTTTTCTTCACAAACTGACAGCAAGGCCCCATTACTGAAGAAAATATCTACACAATTCATTGAACATGGAAAAATTGAACTAGTGCCTAGATAGAGCCTTCACCCCTTCACAAAGCCAGTGTCTCTGGTACAGGAAGGTACTCTGCATGTTAAACAAGAAATGGAAACATCGACCCATCCACAAACCATTTGATCTGCAATGCTGTCCTGCCTACAAATATTAGTGCAATGGTGGTTCCAAGTTTCTAGGAATAACCACCCAATATCTGAGTTGACTGAAGACCCACTCTATGAGATGTAACCCATTACTGATACTGTTTGATTGACCAAGAACCTGAGACTAGGTAGCCCATGGATCAAGGATAAAACCAAATACTACTCTCCTAAACAAATCACAGACAAAACAACAAAATGTAGCAAATAAAATGACTCCTAATGACATTTTGCAATACTCATAGCTTAGTGCTTTGCTTAGCTGTCATCAGGGAAGCTTCTATCTATAGCGTATGGGAGCAAATACAGAAACCAACAGCCAGACATTGTGCAGAGAGTTTGTGACCATGGAATACTCAGCCCTAAAAGGTATGTCCTCATCAAATTCTTCCCCTCAGGGCACTTTATGGAAGAGATGGTGCAAAGTATGTAATTGCCAGAATAGATGGAGGACGCCAAATAAACAAGACCCTTTAAATCAATATGATAGAGAATGAACTCCCAGAGACCGGGGGTAGCATGCCCAGTGACTGTATGGTTCTGCACAAGATGGGGTCTAGAGCTGAAAAGATAAGTGGACACATGCCCTCACCCTCAACCCAGGAGCAATCTACAACTGACAGCCACCTGCAAATAAAAAGTTAGTTTTCTCCAAAGGAGTCTCATTGGGGTAGTTTTTCGAGACAGGGTTTCTCTGTGTAGTTTTGTGCCTTTCCTGGAACTCACAGAGATCCACCTGCCTCTGTCTCCCGAGTGCTGGGATTAAAGGCGTGCGCCATCACCGCCCAGTTTAACAAACTATTCTTAAGGGTAGGTTGACTGCCTAGCCCTAGATGGCCAATGGAAAACAAACTCAACTACATCGTTGGAGGTGTCGTGTCTCATGATGTTGTGTTAAGGCTTTTTTCTTTTTTTACTCTATAAAATTGTATGTTATCATTTGTAAAGTTTTTTTTTTATTCTTATATATGTTTTTCTTCTTTGCTTTTACCTTTTAGATCCTTTGCATAGATTTTATAGCTTCTGATTTATTGTTCTTATGGGATTCCTTAGAATATAAATGAATACTCTCTCTTTCATGTACTTTCTTTTGGGCTCTTTTCCTTCATTTTGTCCAATTTCAAAGTGTTTGTTTTCATTTTACCTTATTGTGTTTTCTTTTATTACTATCCCTTAGATGCCTGCTTATTTCATAATGAGAGACAGAAAGGGGTGGATCAGGAAGGGAAGACAAGTTGGGAGGAAGTGAGAGGAATAGAGAGTGGAAAAACCAATCAGAATATATTATCTGAGGAAAAAAATCTATTTTCAATAACAGCAAAAATTAAAATGCTTAAATAGCAAAGTAATGGTGAAAATATGCTGGTAATCTATTGAAGGACAAAATTGATAAAAGACAATATCTTCATATAGTTTTAAATTTAATGGGGGTATTTATGTTTCTCTAGAATTCATATATTGAAACTGTATCCCCAATACCTCAGTGTATGATTATCTTTGTTTGGAACCTTGAGCTTATGCAGGGACACTTTGCTCAGCCTGGAAGGAGGAGACTGGACCTGCCTGTACTGAACCTACCAAGTTGAGCTGAATCCCCAGGAAAAACAACATGTAATATTTCTTTTTCTGAGAATGGATTACTTCATTTAATATATTTTCCTCTTCCATTCATTTTGTTATGACTAAAGAAAATTCACGACATTTCATGCATTAATTTATTGCTGCCTGTCACAGTTCCTTGCAATTGTGAATAGTGCAGCAATAAACATGGATGTGCAGCTATCCATGCAATAGATATATTCTTGTGTAGATGCCCAGGACTACTATGGGTCATAGGGAAGTTATGTTTTTAATTTGTTTTGAGAAAGTTACACTCCAATTTCCATGATGTTTATTATATTAGCTTTTACTCCACTGGCTGTGAGTTAGGATCTCCTTTTAGTCACATACTTTCTAGCATTTGTTGCTCTTTGTCTCTTGATGATAGCCACTGTGATAGGACTGGAACAATATCTTAAAGTTATTTTAATTTGTGTTTCCCTAGTGACTAATGATTTTTATGACTTTTAAAAGTATTTATTTGTCATTTGTGTTTCTTCTTTTTGGAACTGTCTTAATTTTATTGACTCATTTGTTGATTACCATAGAATTATTTCAATCATAGAATCATGTGATAGTTTTCTATGTCATGCAAATAATTCACCTGTAGTGCTTGCAATAAATTATGATGGGACTGGATTGCCAGGAATGCTGCTTGTCGTGTATAATTTATAATCATAATTTTAGTAAGATTTCCAGTATCTTAAGCATGATCATTCATTTTCCTTATGGTACTAGTATTAGGTCCAAGGTCATGTATATCTTAGACAAATGCTTTACCAGTGAACTATTTTCTTAGTCAACATTTGTATTTAAAAGTCACCATTTTGCTATTGTTTTGGTCGGACCACTTTGCTTATATTTAAATTAACTTTGGGAGAATTTCACACACGAGTACTGTATTTATATCATTACTTATTATTTATTTCTCCCTCTGATTCCTCTCATCCCTTTTATTCCCATGATTATTATTCAGGCAAAGTCTTACTATATAACACTGGCTTTCCTGAACCTTGCTATGTAGACCAGGGTGGCTTTGAACTGACAAAGATCTACCTTCTTCTACTTCCCCAATACTGTAAATCTGCTTTACTAATTATATTAAATAGGTATTTTCTTAGCCAGAGATGCTGAAAATATGACTTTGGTGCATCATATTGTCAAATAACTTAAATCAATTTTGCTTTTGATATAATTTGAGATTGTTTGATGGAAATCATTGCAAATATTTAATAATTTACTATTCTATATAGATATGGAAATGTAAAACTTCTAATGAATATTGTTTCATTTGAAGTAATTTTAGTCTTCCAGATTCAATTTATATCACTTCTTTCTTACAGAGACTGAACTAAATCACGTCCAGTTCATTATAATAAGAGACATTATTCAATTCATCAGAGGAGAACTATATACCAAAGCCTGGCATTGAGGTAAAGACACAGTTGTCTTTTCATATTTATGGGTTTCAAATCAATGAGTTAAATTAAACAGGGATAGAAAATATGTCCAAACTGACTGGAGGTAGAGAACAATGCTGCAAGCAAAAAGCCCTGGAATTCTCCCTCTCTCTCTCTCTCTCTCTCTCTCTCTTTCTCTCTCTCTCTCTCCACATGTGTGTACTATTTAAATAGAATTTTCACTGTGTTAAATAAATTCAGGAACACTGTATTTTGTTTTACCATTCCCCAATATTCTTACTTTGTTTTCTCAAATTCAATTATTTTTTTGTAGTTCTGACTTGGTGCACTAGTGTAATTGTGTTAGGATGCCACAAATTGTGCCCATATGAAACAGTTAATCCACATATGTCATCTGAATTTCCAACCTACATTGGAGTCCCTCATGTCTGTACCTTTACCAACACTCCATGAACAGTGCTGATATTAGTCATGTTAATAGACCCCCAGTGGCCTAACAGTGCAAGTGAAAAGGAGGGTCACATGTCTCTCATTTAAATCAAAATCTCAAAAACAAATGAAAGTTGGTAAGGAAGACAAACTGAAAGCAACGGTAGATGGGGAATGAGTCCTCATCCAAAGCCTAAAAACAAATCGAGCCAAACAATGCTTCTGCTTTGGGAAGAACACAAGAGAGACAAGAAAGCAAAGCTGCCCAGTAGCTGATAGGGAAGGTAGTAATAGTCTGGAGAAAGAAAGGAACCAGCTACAGCATTGTCTTAGGGTGAAGCATGGTTCATAACAGAGTCTCACTTCCCTGAGAAGGGAGACAGGTGAGACGGGAAGCAGATGAAGAGAACGGAGAAATGAGAAGAGCTTTTTTTTGTGTGTGTGTGTGAGGTTTAACCATCTCCCTAACAGAAATGCAAGCACTGATGTAGAAAATGTGTTGTGTCATCCAAAGATATGACTTAAATTCTGAATAGGGGTGCACACCTACCTATAATCCCAGCATTAGGGGCTGAGGCAGGAGAATCACAAGTTTGAGGAAAGGCTTGGCTATGCAGTGAGCCCTTCTCAAAGAACAACACCATCTAAAGAAAAAAACATATATAATAAAATGAAGGGTCCAGGAATATAGAAATACAAAATTACAAGCTTAAGAGGTGGAAACTGACAGTCACTAGCTCTAAAGGCTAACTGCTAAGGATCGCTCTCTGCTTCACAGCCAGCTCCTCTGTCAACAGCCAGGGGTTAACTTTTAACCTCCTTGTCACTTATAGCCAACAACTGCCTGGACCAAAGTTAACTTTTAATAGTTGCTGTGGATATTGATCTGTATAAATAAAATGCCGATTGGCCAGTAGCCAGGCAGGAAGTATAGGCAGGACAAGGAGAGAGGAAAATTCTGGGATGTGGAAGGCGAAGGCAGAGAGATATGGCCAGCCGCTGCAATGACAAGAAAGAGATAAGGTACTAGTGAGCCACAAGCCACGTGGCAAAGTATAGATTAATAGAAATGGGCTAAATATAAGAGTAAGAGCTAGACAATGGTAGGCCTGAGCTAATGGCCAAACAGTTTAAATAATATGAATGTCTGTTTGTTTATATTATAAGTGGGTTGTTGGACTAATAGGGCTTGGCGGGGGCTAGAGAGAAGCTCTCCAACTACAAATAGTTGTTTCTACATGACTTCTAACATGCATCCCATGCCTGATGTTTCTATGTGGCTCCTAGTATGCACCCTGTGCCTGATACTATAATAGTGGGCCAGTGCTCACCTCCATTGCCACGGCCTCAGAATTCCAATATTGGCTATGGTCCCAGCTAGCTGACAAGCTTTTGTACCCAGCAGGGGTTTATTTTATTTTTTATTTTTCAGGAATAAAGATTGCTTCTGGTTTAATAGACTTTAGTGGTCTGTCCCCCATTATTGGGAGACCCCAGGCCCAACAAAAAGACATGACTGAGACTGATCATGAATACTACCTTAAAAACAAGTCATCAGTGGAGACAACACAGTAACACACCCCATTGTATTAGAAGAATTCAGAGCTTTCCTAGCTAGAGTGGAACAACAACATACCTCTCACTATATTTGATGGACTCAGAGCTTTCCTAGCTGGAGTAGAAAACTCCTCACTGCCTGTCTTTAAAGCTTCAAAATACAGGTTGACTCTTGTCAGGATTTAACACAGCTGGTGACTTGCAGTAAGAGCCAAAGATAATTTATTGTAATAATCCAAGGATTTTAAGCATTGTGCTTATGCTGATGTGCCTGCGTTTTAAACTGAGAAAAACTAAGCCTATATCATAATACATGTGATATATTGAACATAATGGGTAAACTAGTATTTTAAGTTCATTCTTGAACTCCTAAATGAGGAAAAAGAAGATTCCTTTCAAAATATTATTTCATTCAGTGATAATGAACCTAGACACCCAAGAGAGCTGATATAAATGGGAAATGTTACTCATTATGTTTTCATTCCTGTTGACACCACAACCTTCACTCTGTAACCTGTGAATCAGAAACCAGTCTTAACTTAAGTCTCACTATGTGTGAGTTATATTTCATAATATAGATAATAATTCCACTGCATAAATTAAAGTCAAAACCTGCTGTAAAATAGCTACTGTTCTAGATGTTGTTATGGATATTTGTGATTCATAAGGGACAGTAAACATCAATATTAACATGAGTTTGGAAGATGTTGATTCTAACTCTCATGAGTGAATGAGTGTCCTTAGACATTGGAGAATTATCTGTACATGTAGTAGAAGGAACAAGAGAATTAGCAATAGATGTGGAGCCTATATATCTGACTGTACTGGTATTGTGTCAACTATGATTCTTTAACAGAATGAGAAGTATCTTATGAATGATCCATCACATTGACATTTTGAGAAGGAATCTACTTCCAGGGAAGATGCTGTGACCATCACTGAAATGGCCTCAGAGGATTTATCATTACACAAAATTAGTTAATAAAGCAGCAGCAGTGTCTGGGTACTCAGTTCTACAATGAGAAAAATTACTACAAACAATATTGAATAGCACAGAGGAATATTTTGTGAAAGGAAGAGCCAACTGATGCAGCAATACTTATCATTGCCTTAATTTCAGTTGTCACAGCCACCTACCATGAGTTAGCATCAACAACAAGGCAAGACCTTCTCCAGAACAAACATTCTGTCCAGTTTCCCATTAGCCTTTTTCTTAGCAACAAAGGGTTTCTCCTTCCATTAAAATATATTAATTATATAAAACAATGAGTTTGTTATGACAATTTAGTACAGATATATAATGCATTTTGATCACACTCAGTCCTCATTACTTTGTCTAATCTTTACACTTCCTCTACCTTCATATCTTCCTAAACCATGCCTTTTTGACTCCAAAGAATTTTTAAAATAATTATTTATTTAATCTTGTGTGTATGTATTCCTAAGTATATGTTTATGGACCTTATGCATGCCAGAGACTGAGAAGGTCAGATTCCCAGGAACTGGAGTTATACACAGTTGTGAGCTGCTATGTGAGTGCTAGGCATCAAGCCCAGGTACTCTGCAAAAGCAAAAAGTGCTCTTAACCATCTCTCCATCTCAATAATATCTTTTTAACATTCAAGAGTCTACCTTTGACATAAAGCAAACAATGCTTATGTTTCAGAATCAGGCCTATTTTACTTAACAAGGTTGTTTACAGTTCTATCTATTCCTGAAATAATGATTTTCTGCATCATAGATGAATAATGATACACTGTGTATATTTATCACATCTTCTTTTTCTACTTACTCATCAATGTGAATAGGTTAATTTCCCAGCTTGGTATACATATCTCTACTGCATGAAGGTTTTGACTCATTTTGGTGTATACCCGAGTGGCATATATGAATTATGATTCAGTTGTATTTCTTAGATTTGTAAGAAACTTCTATACAGATTTCCTCATTACATGGGCTAATTGACACTCTTAAGCATTGCTTTAGTATTTCTTTTCCACCCAAGGTTTTGACATTTATTGTAGGATCATGAGTCTTTTTTTCTTTTCCTCTGAGGTGCAAGCAGGTTAGAACAGAAAGGACCATTTGGTGGCTCAGCCTTCTCTTACATTTTTGCAAGTTTATAGGAGCTACTATGACCACTGTTAGGCCGAGTCCTTACCAGTGTTTTCTGTATACAAATGTGTCAAGTGAAGTACCAGTCCTCAAGCTGCCCTACCAGAAGAGAATATGGACTGCCCTGTTCAACACCACCGTATACTGAAGATAATCTTCTAGCACTTGTTAGGATTTGAGAAATGCAGCAGTGGTTATATTTTAACCAAATATCTCTGTGGTCCTGACAGTGTACAAATTAGTCCCCCAAAAGCAATCTGTACTGTGTTGGGGATGAGTCATAAGCACTGCGAAATCATGGTTGCCATGGACACAGTCATCTCTGTTGAGCCTTCAGGTCATATCCACACACAGCTCATCTTGTTCCTGCTCCCACAAGTCAGGCTTACATTCCCAAATGAAAGCAGTTTCTGTTTTTCTCTACAGCATAGCCCACTTACCATCACATAGAGCAGCAACTCTGTACCTGTGTCCTTCACAACAAATTTTCTGGTCCTACAGTGATTCTTAGCATGGTCAGTTACCTTAACAGTGAAGAGAAGGCATTGAAATATTAATGAAAGTTTTTCCCCTCTACCTTGCCAAAATGATTATCTGTAATACCTCTTAAGATTATTTTGTACCCATAACACTAGTGAGCAACCTCCAATATCTGCTTGCCACATGATCATAGATCTTAAATATATTTTTATAGCATGTGGAATTGTATATCTATGGGATTTCCCGAGCCTCTCCTTTGCTGTTTTGTTTAAATCCTCACTGAGGTGGATCTTTACTCTTCCCTGTCATGTAGCCTACCAGCTAAAGTTTGGATCTTTTGTTTCTTTAACAGACTTAAACTGGAGCATTTGGGGATATGATCTGTGTATTTCTACTATATACTGCTGCTCTCCTGCATTGTCCTCGGCCAGCCCCTTTTGCAACCCTGAATCAGTTTTGTTTTAGAATTATGAAGCTGCAGCAAAGTGTTGGGTGTTTCTTAACTGACATTTTACCTCTTATATAGTTAACATTAAACATTTACATATTGGATACAATTACGTTTCAAATAGATGCCATTAGCTTTCCAATCACAGTTGCTATTTCTGACATTTCTACTATGCATTCCTGTGATTCTGGCAATCTAAACCAAAACTTAGAAAATGTGGCTTATCATATGCTGTTGGAAAATAAATGGAACAGATGCTAAGTCATAAAAAGACTAATTAAGTGCATTCGTTTTAGATGCCAAATTCTCTCTGTCTCCAAAAAATCAGCAAATGCCATAATAGATATCTTGATCAGCGGTTTTCAACCATTGGTTCATGACCCTTGAGGAGAAGTGTTGAAGGATTCTTTCACAGGGGTCACATGTGAGATATCCTGCATATCAGATATTTACATTATGATTTATAACAGTAGCAACATTACAGTTAGGAAGTAGCAACAAATGAAAATAATTTTAAGATTGGGGTCACCACAATCTGTATTAAAGAGTCACAACATTAGGAAGATTGAGAACCACTGCTCTTGATTAATAGGGTTACTGTAAATAAAAAGAAAATCCTACTCAATAGAAGGGACAGAGAATAGAAATATGAACATGAAAATGTTCTATAGTCTTCAGAAGGTCAAACACGATTTGATATAGTAGAGAATACATTATTATACATTATTTCAAAAGAGCTGCATGCTACATGTGACAGGTGAACAGCTTAGCTGTGCTATGGCAGTGGAGTAGGTTAACAGCACACCAAAGAAATTGACCACTGTGTAAGATATAAGGTTTATTAAAGCTTCCTAAGGGAGAGGGGGAGAGCTTAAGACTGAGAGCAAAGCTAATATACTGGACAGGAAACTCACAGAGGTCAGTGGCAGGCACCATGCCAGACCTGATGGCCTGAGTTAGTCTCCTAGGTCCCACAAGTTTGTAGAGGAGAAGTGAACTAACTTTTGAGAACATGCCTTGGCATGAACACATCATGCCACATGCAAGACTTCACACACACACACACACACACACACACACACACACACACACACACACACCTAGTTTGAACAGTGTTCCATCTCTCTGAAGTGCTGCTAAGATCCAGTGGCTTCCACTACTTGTATTGTCCACAGAGGAGTTCCATTACTGTATTGTTCACCACAAGGAGAGCATGTCTTAGCAGTAACATCATTCAGTTATCTTTGCCTTATATGAACACAGTTCCAAGGAAGAGCTCACATATATGTGGGAAGCAAGAAACCTCTGCTAATAATAATAGCATGTTTAGTTCTCACTATACTTGTGATTTTATCTGAGCGTTCTAGGTTGGGCCCACCTACCCCACTTGTATTGAACCCTCACAGATGTGTTGAGATCTTCTATCATCCCATCAATCTGATCAATAAATTTAACCACAAGTTCTGGATACTATGAATAGAGCACCACAGAACATGGTTCAGGAAGTGTCTCTGTGGTAGGATGAGTGTCCTTTGGGTATATGTCCTAGATTTTGAGGAGGATTTATTCTCAACTATTGAGGAACTATCACATTGATTTCAATAGTGGCTGCCAAGATTGCACTCCCACCAGCAACAAATGAGTGGTCCCCTTACTACACATTCTCCCCAGTATGAGCTGTCACTTGTTTTGTTGATCTTAGATATTCTGACAGATGTGAGATGAAATCTCAAAGTAGTTTTCATTTGCATTTCCGTGGTGACTAAGAATGTTGAACATTTCTTTAAGTGTTTCCCTTTCATTTGAGTTTCTTCTTTTAAGAATTCTGTTTAGATCGATAACCTATTATTAATTCTGGCATTTGTTTTCTTGGTGTTCAGTTTCTTTAGTTGTTTATATATTTTGGATATTAGTCTACGATTGGATGTGTAGTTGGGAAAAAAAAATCTTTTCCCATCCTGTAGATTGCCACTTTGTCCTTTGCAGTAAGAAGCTTTTCCGTTTCATGAGATTTCATTTATTAAAAGTTGATCTTAGTACCTGTTACATCAATGTTCTGTTCAGAAAGTCTCTTCTTTTGTCAATGAATTCAAGGCTATTCCCCACTTACTTTTCTGTCAATTTCAGTTTACTTATTTTTATGTTGAGGTCTTTGATCCATTTGGATTTGAGTTTTGTGCAGGGTAATAAGTATGGATCTATTTGAATTTCTCTACATGCAGGTGTCCAAATTGAGCAGCACAACTTGTTGAAGATCCTGTTTTTTTTTTTTTTTGTTTGTTTTTTTTTTTTTTCCCAGTGTGGATGTTTTGTTTCATTATCAAAATCAGGTGTCCATACATTTGTGGGTTCATGTCTAGGCCTTCAATTCAATTCCATTGGTCAACAGGTCTGTTTTTGTTCCAATACCACAGTCTTTTTTATTCTTTTTTATTATTATAGCTATGTAATGCAACTTGAAATCAGAGATGGTAAGACCTCAAGCATCTCTTTTATTATTCAGGTGTGTTTTAGCTATTATGGTGTGTGTGTGTGTGTGTGTGTGTGTGTGTGTGTGTGTGTGTGTGTGATTCCATATGAACTATGATCGTCCTTTTAAGATCTTTGAAGAATTGTGTTGGAATTTTGACAGTAATTGCATTGGATCTGTAGATTGCTTTTAGTAGGATGATTGATATTACTATATTAATCCTACCAATCCATGGTTAGGAAAGATCTTTCCATCTTTTGATATGTTCTCCAATTTCTTCAATGTATTACTGTATTACAATTTTTTGTTATTTTATGATTAGATATTTTTTTTAATTTAATTTAATTTTACATATCAGCCATGGGTTCCCCTGTTTTCCTCCTTGGTACCCCCATCCCTGCCTTCCCCCAGCCTCCCCCCATTCCCATCTCCTCCAGGGCAAAGACTTCCCTGGGGATTCAGCTCAACCTGGTAGATTCAGTCTAGGCAGGTCCAGTCCCCTCCTTCCAGGTTGAGCAAAGTGTCCCCACATAAGCCCCATTCAAGTCTTCTACTGGCTTGGTCAGTTACCCAAAGAGAGTTTATACTTTTGAGACTATTTTGAAAGGTGTTTCCCCAATTTCTTTCTTAGTTCATTGGCCATCTATATATAAGGGTGCTATTGACTTTTGTGTGTTAGTTTTGTAGAATAATTTGAGGAGTCTTGGCATTAACTCTTCTTTGAAAGTCTGGTAGTATTTTGCACTAAAACCATTTGGCCCTGGGGATTTTTCAGTTGGTTGGCTTAATTATTGCTTGTATTTCACAAAGAGTTGAAAGTCTGAGTAAATTTCTTATCTAATCTTAATTTAACTTTGATAAGTGACATCTTTGGAGAAAATTATCCATTTCTTTTATATTTTCTAATTTGCTGGAATACAGGTTTATAAAGTATAGATTTCCTTGGTGTCTGAGGAACAGGTTGGGCCCATAGGGGTACACTGAGGGTGTCCAGAGGAGGAAGGAAGGCAGGATGTTCCTCTAGGATCTGTTTCATTCCTTGGTAAAGGAGGCAGACAGTGAGGACAGGCCACAATTGGTAGATTGTTGCAGAGCTGGGCATGGGACTGGGCGAGAGTAGAGAGAGAGTAAAGATTTGACTCTAGCTTACCTGCTTCACCAGCTTACTCATTTCTCTGTCAGGTTTTGCTGAAGGGTTTCCAGGGAATGCCCACTGGAGTTTGTGGCTTTGAGGACCAGATGAGTGAGGAGAAATGTTGAAGAACATCTGTCTGATCCCTTGCAGATGAGGACAGAAAGAAAGGCAAGGTCACAGTGGGTGATCTGCTATAGAGCTAGGGGCAAGACCAGGGAAATGAATTGGAGGAAAGGAGGGAGAGGGGAAGACTTGCAATGAGCCTACCTCCTTCTCTGGCCACTATGGCTGATTGGGTCTCAGAGTGTCTGCTGAATTTGAGGGATGAGACAACTGGTTGATTGAGTAGGAAGGTTGGAGAGGATTTGTGTAATACCCTGGAGATGAGGGCAATGACGGAGGGGAGGTTTCATCAGGTAGTTGGCTACAGAGCTGAGGGTGAGAAAGGGAACTAGATTCAGAAGAGAGAACGATGAAGGGTAGATCTGCAGTCAGCCTGCCCACTTCCTGACTGTCCCACGTGCCCCTGCAGGTTCCCAGGACTATTTTTCCTTTTATATGAGAATTTAAGTAAAACTTTTGACCACTTGGATGAATGTTGCAAATAATTCATTAAAAGAGATGTAATCACAAAGAGAACAGAATCTAACAATTCAAGTTTTGTGCATAATTGAAAAGGTGAGCTCTGTGGGCATTAGGATTGGTGTTTGTATGAATGCACGCACACAATGTCTGTATTGCATATACAGATCTTTTGATGGACACATGCCCTTTAGTCTGTGCTGCATTGTACTCTTTTTCTTTGATTTAGAGACTCTAGATTGTTATAGTTTTACATTAGCATGCACAAACTTTTAAAAAGCAGAGTATAACCAATAGTGAAAAAGAAGGCAATAATCAGAGAATAAAGATTAACAAAGACAGTGTGTGGTCATCTACTCTGAAGTCCCTGTACTACTGCAGCATTCTACATATGATTATTTTAAAGTGTCATATTCTGTCAATAGGTGTGGTCTTGGGGCTGAAGAGATGGCTCAGTGGTTAAGAAAACTTCCTGCTCTTGTAGAGGACCCGAGTTTCATTACCAGTATCCAAATCCTGAGGCTCATAATTCCTTGTAACTATGGCACCAGTGGGTCCTTCTTCTGATCTTTGTGAGCACCTGCACACATGCGTATGTACACACACACACACACACACACACACACACACACACTTACACACACACACACACGAGAGACAGAGACAGAGACAGAGACAGACAGACAGAGAGACAGAGAGACAGAAAGACAGAAAGACGGGGAAGTTAGAAATAAGAGATATGCTATTTCTGATGCCATAATGACATGCCTATAAAGACAATTTGGTTTGAATATTTTTTCATGTAGGCTTTCTTCACATGTTTTTGAGAGGTTTATTTTATTCATTGGTAGTGTTACATTAATAAATAACCCTTTTAAAATAAAAGCCTTTTTATAAGAATAGTTCATTCTTCAAGATGATCAGCAATTCTATTGTTAGAAGAGACAGGGATAGTAATATTCATATCATCCCTGGACTCCGAGGTGAGAAATGTTATCTTGAATACTTCCTCCTGGAGATTCTACTTTTGTGGGCTCTGGACACTATGATATGAGTGTTCTCTTTGACTTTACTTCCTTAGTCACCTACACATCACTTACATACAGATGTTAAATAATTAGGGGCTGGAGAACTGGTTCAACAGTTAAGAGCACTTGTTCTTGCAGAGGACCTGGGTGCAGTTCCCAGAACCCACAAGATGCTTTACACATCCATTTCTTCTGTTTCAGGGGTTCTATCACTGTCTTAGAACCTCTGTAGCATCAGGTGCACACATAGTGCACATATATACATGCATACACACAGGCAAAATACTCATGTACTTGAAATAAAATATATCTTAAAAGTTAAATGAACAAACTGTTTTTGTACATCAGATTTTATTTTTATAGATTTCACCAACAATTTTATTAATTAAATTAATTCGCTTACTTTACATCAAGACTGCAGTTTCCCCTCTCTCCTCTCCTCCCAACCCTCCCCATCTACTCTTCCTCTATATCTGTTCAGAACCTAGATGCCCCTCAACCAAGGAATGGATAAAGAAAATGTGGTACATTTGCACAATGAAGCATTATTCAGCTGTTAAATACAGTGACACAAAAAAAAACTTGAAAGCAAATGGCTGGAAAATATCATCCTGAGTGAGATAACTCAGACCCAGAAAAACAAACGTTGTATGTACTCACTCATGAATGTTAGTGAATATTAGCTGCAAAGTAAAGGATAACCATGCTACAGTCCACAGCCCAAGAGTCTAGGTAACATGGAAGGTTCAAAGGGGTTACAGGGACACATGGATTTCCCTGGGAAGGGGAAATAGAAGAGATCTCCTGGGTAGACTGGGGGGCAGCAGGGATGGGAACATGAGGGATCAGGTTAGGCAGGTTGGCGGTGTGGATGGAGGGGGAAAGTAACAAAAGAGACATCTTGATGGGGGTACATTTCAGGGTCAAGTAGAAACATGGTGTAGGGGAAATCTCCCACAAATCTACAAGTATGACCCCAGCTAAGACCTCTAGTGGATAGGTGGTCTGAACTGGCTATATCCTGTATGGTAACTACCCCAGTTGTCATCAGAGAGCTTTCATCCAGTGACTGATGGAAAAAGATGAAGAGATCCTTAGCCAAGCACTGGGCCGAGCTCTGGGAGTTCCATTGAAGAGAGGGAGGAAAGATCGTATGAGCCAAAGGGGTCTAGGTCATCACAACGGATCACAGAAACAAATAATCTGAACTCATAGGAGTTCATAGACTCTGGTCTGACAACTAGGGAGCTTGCATGGGACCCACCTAGGCCCTCTACAAATGTGTGACAGTTGTGTAGCTTGGTCTATTTGTGGAAGAAACATATTTTAAACTCAATATATTATTATTAAGGTTTATTAAAAGTAACCCACAAAAATAAAAAAAATGTAAGCTAAGGATCTTATGTATTAGAAAAATTTAGATAATAGCTAAAAAACAATGTGGACAACAAACCTCATCTTATTAAAACCATTGAAGTACTCCAGAAAAAAAAAAATCTGTTCAATACATCATTCTTTGGGCTAAAGCGTAAGGTTCTCACATCCTAATTGTGTGTTTCTTCCTGTTGAGCTTGCCCCTAAGTAGACTATGATTTATTTTCCTAGGAGTCTTAACATCATGCCGCAGGAACAGGAAAAAACACTCGTCTGGACTGTGTTGAGGATTTGAGGCAATGGTTTCCTAACTGACAAAATCTCCATCCTGCTGCGGAGATGACAGGTATGATATAGGGACTTGAAGGTGATAGAACTTGGGAAAGTGCTGAGGTCCTTTATAATACTTCAATGGGATTCAACTAGGAACAAAAGTCATTTTTTATTATATTTCCAAATTATCATGTAATGTAGTGCATTTCCTTGTGATATTTTTGTATATTCAGTTTTCATTTCTCCCCCAACCCTACTCTTTCAAGTCCTCCTTCTCCCTGTTCTTCTCATTCTTTGTATTCTTCAGACTCCCATTCATCCCTTCTTACTCATATCGTGTTTGTTCCATTCCCTTCCTTGAAAATCTCTGTTTCCACTCTCAAGGACCTCTTTCTAATGACTGGGCTTCTACCTACCTTCATTCATTCATAAGTGCATATAACACATACATTATCAACAAGCATCTGCATATAAAAAAGAACATGTAGTTCTTGTCTTTTTGATCCTGGCTTATCTCACTCAATGATTACATAATTATATATATTATAAGTATTTTCCTGAAAATTTCATTTGTCTTTAAAGCTGAGTAAAATTCCATTGTGTAAGTATATCATATTTTCATTATACATTCAATAATGAGCATTTAGGCTGATTGTATTTCTTTGCTATTATGAATAAAGTAGCAATAAATGTGGATTTACATGTATTTCTGTGGTAGAATATATAGGCCTTAGAATGCATACCCAAGATTAGTATAGCTCTATTCATACAGACCTCACACAGACTTCCATATTTTATCCTCTCACCAACAGTGAATAAATAACTCCTCTTTTCCCATGTTAATGCCAGCATTTATCTTCATTTATTTACCTTTTTAACTTAATATATTTAATTAAAAGGTAATTATATCATTTCCCTACTTCCATGGAGACCATTACAGAAAACCACAACTAGACACAATCAGAGATTAATAGACTGTAGGGAGCCCAACCCAAATGGACAAATCTTAAAAAAAAAATCCTATACAAATGTTCAGGGACTATCACACACAAGGGAGCAGATAGATTGCAGGAATCAGAAATTCAAGAAGTCTATTGTGAGAATGTCTCTGAGAAATATCTGCTTAAACAATATCTGAACCATAACAATATCTATAGACATGCTGATATTAAGTAGGGGAAATATCATGAAGTTACTCACTTTCTTAATGATAGCCATTACAAGTGCAATGAGGAGGAATCTCAATGTAGTTGTAATTTGCATTTTCCTAGTAGCTATGGACATTAAATGTTTAAAAGAATATTGGCTTTTTCATCTTCAAAGAATCTTTCTCCTGCAGCAGATGAGAAAAAAATACAGAGACTCACAGCCAGACCTTATGCAGTGTGAGATACCTTGGAACACTCAGCTCTAAATGGGATGTCTGTATCAAATCCCTCCCCTTAGGGCTCAGGGAACTCCATGAAAGTGGAGGCAGAAAGAATGAGAGCCAGAGGGGATAGAGGATCTCAAGGAAACAAAGCCATCTAAATCAACTGAGCAGAGCTCATATGAACTCACAGAGACTGAAGTAGCTAACACAGGACCTGAACAGGTCTCCACCAGGTACTTTGAATGTATATTGTGGCTTCTAGTTTTGTGTTTTTATTGGATTAGTGAGTCTGGGAATGAGTGGGTCTCTGATTCTTGTGCCTTCTCTTGGACTCTTTTCATTCTGTTGTTTGTCTTGTCCAACTCTAATGTGCTAGTTTTTGTCACATTGTATCGTACCACATCACAACAAATCATATCATGTCATGTCATATCATATCATAACATATCATATCATAATCCCTGCTGTTATCTAAGGAGAGACAGAAATGGATCTGGATGGAAGGGGAGGTGGGGAGGAACTGGGAGGAATAGAGGTGTTACACGATATTTGATTACACTGTGTAAAGATATGTCACTGTGATTGGTTTAATAAAAAGCTAAAGTCCAATAGCTAGGCAAGAGGTATAGGCAAAACTTCTGGACAAATAGAGCTCTGGGAAGAAGAAAACCTAATGCAGAAGAAGCAGGACATGCAGGAAGAGAAGTAAAAGACACAAGCCATGTGGCAGCATGTAGATTAATAGAAATGGATTAATTTAAGTTATTAGAGCTAGATAGAAACAAGCCTAAGCTAAGGCCAAGCTTTTATAATTAGTAAGAAGTCTTTGGGTCATTATTTGAGAGCTGACTGGCAGGACAGTGAAAGACTCTTTACAGGAGGGAACCTTTAATCAGGATATGACAAAAAAATCTATTTTCAATAAAAGGGGAAAAGGATTTTTATATTTCTTCTTTTTAGAACTGCTCATTGATCCATTTTGTTCCTTTGTTTTTGTATATTTAATTCTTGTACTCCATTATGTATTGTAGATATTCACTCCATTTTAGCAGTTGAGCTCAGTTTCTCCCATTCTGGTGACTATCTGTTCACTTGGTTGATCATTTCTTTTCTTTCTTTCTTTCTTTCTTTTTTTCTTTCTTTCTTTTTTTTTTGAGCTGAGGATTGAACCCAGGGCCTTGCACTTGCTAGGTAAGCGCTCTACCACTGAGCTTAATCCCAAACCCCGATCATTTCTTTTATTGCACAGAATCTTTCAATTTCATGTGATGTGAATGCTCAGTGCTATTTCTTGTGAAAAAATTGGGATTCTTTTCAGAAAATCCTTATCCACACTTATATCCTGAAGTGTTTTCCTAGCAATGTCAGAGTTGTAGGTTTTTAATCAAGGTCTTTGATCCACCATACATTGGTTTTGTGAAATTTGAGAGATATGCTTCGAATTTCATTATTCTGCCAGTGAATATATAGGTTGTCAGCACCATTTATTGAAAACACTTTTTCTAGCTTAACAGATAGTGGAAAATTAGGTGTCCACAGCTATGAGAGTCACTTTTGGTCTGCTCTTAACTTCCATTGTTCTACATGTTTGTTCCATGCTAATATCAGGCTGTCTTTGTCACTGTGTCCCTGTAGTGATACTTGGGGTCAGGTGATATAATATCTACAGCTGTGCTCTTTCTGCTTAAGACTGTTTTGGCTATCCATTATATTGTGTTTCCACATAAATTTTGGGGTTATTTTGCTTAGCTCTGTAAGTTATATTATTGGAATTTTGGTGGGGAACCTTATTGGAACTGTAGATCACTTTTGGTAACGTAACATTTTCACAAAGTTAATTCTTCCACTCCCAGAACACAGAAATTTTTCTCCATCATTGTTTGGTGTCTTCTTCAATTTCTTTTTACAGTGTCTTCATTTTCTTCTCTCCAACATATATTTTACCTCCTTAGTTAGGTTTATCCCTAGATTTCTTGAAGTTATTGGGAATGTGGTATTGGCCTAATTCCTTTTTCACTGAACATTTTACTGATATAAATAAAAGTTTCCGACTTAACAATTTTTATGACATTAATTGATATTTTTGTTGGAAGCATGTGCCACAGTGCGCATGTAAAAGTCAGAGAGTGACTCCCAGGAGTCCGTTTTCTGTGTGTTTCAAGAATTTAACTCAAGTCATCAAGCTTGAAGTCAGGGGCTTTACCCTTGATCTTGTCAGATTTTTACATATTGACTTTTTTATAGACAAAAGATAAGATGTGGAAGGTTGAAGAGACAATTCAGGCGATCATCACAGATTGATGGCAACATAGTGTTGAATATGAGTTTATAAATGTTAAAAAGTATATTACCAGGTACTCTGTTGGTTTCTTACATGTGTAGTAAACAGAGTGATGATATTAGTAATGTATGGGCAATAAAAAAGTAATAAATGAGCCACTGCTTTTACTTGGTGCATGATTGTTTGTGAGGTTAGTACAATAGTGATAATAACGTAAGTCACGGTACTATGAAATGAGCACCAGTTTGGTGGCTTATGATTGACTTTGTTAATCAGATCATAATGAAACATCTGAATTCTTGATATGGAAAGCTTCATTTCTGCTGGACTTCATATTGTTGAGATAATTTTTTAAAAATTAGTTATGAATAAATTGGTTTCCATTAAAATGTATAAATAGATTTTTGGAGGTAAAGGCAAGAGAATCAGGAGTTAAAAGTTCAGCCTGGGCCACATAGCAAGTTTAAGGTCACCCTGGGCTACATGATATTCTTCTATATCAAAAGAACAAGAACAAAAGTAAAACAAAATGAAGAGATATGCATTAAGATGAAATTGTTCATGGTCTTATGAAAGGAGGCTGCTACTAGTAACAAAAAAGATTGTAAAGGAAAAAG
This sequence comes from Onychomys torridus, assembly GCF_903995425.1. Taxonomy (NCBI): domain Eukaryota; kingdom Metazoa; phylum Chordata; class Mammalia; order Rodentia; family Cricetidae; genus Onychomys; species Onychomys torridus. The sequence continues at coordinate 48,279,007 of NC_050459.1, forward strand.
CCAAGAACAAAATCAAAATAAAAGAAAGCACGAGGAAAGGGTCACCTATCAGAGATGATGTCTCCTAATTCTGGAAATTCTCATTTTATGTTATCTACTATAGGATATGATACTTCACTACTGAATGTTACGTCCTCCATGCTTCATTTACTCCATTTAAAACTTTTTTGGTCATGCTAACAATTATTCATTTGTTACCATAGAATTTTTTTTTGCTCCAATAATCTGACAAAGTCTGTAAACACATTCACTAGCTGAATAAAAATAAAGAGATTTGATATACAACATAGGTTAGAACTTTATAGAGTCACAAAATATAAGCATACATTGAGCAATCTGCCTTACCATGTGCTTCTGCCCATTAAATTATTTAGGTGTATAATGCACTAATGTTTTCTCAAAGTGCACAACCATTTCCCTATATTACATGATTATATTGATGTTTCATTCAAAAAGCAAAGCAATAAACAAGAATTGCTAACCAATACTGTGCTGGTAGCAGACATCTAATCTAAACATCTGTATGATTGGGGGTCTTGGCATTTGCATTTTATATGATATATATGCTACTATTCTTATTTGTGTTAAATATCTTTGCAGTTTTTACTTTAGGAGTTAGTGTCTAAGGTGAAATGGCAGTTGTTAATGCCTTTGACTCAGAGCCAAAACATTACCTTCTTTTCTCTTAAAGTTCTTTTTTCAACTTCCAATTTCTGAGATACTGTTTGGTGTGAGCTTTTCTCTCATACACACGCATTATTTTCCTAGATAAAATTAATCTGTCCTGGGACTTTGAAATAATAGGATAAGTAAAATTCTTTTTTTAATATGCCTGCATCTAATGCTGATATAACTTCTTGTTTTATATGAAATACTTCTCCTGTCAAATAGACTAGACTGTACTTAAAGTATGTGATATCTGATGCTTTTTGGTGTGACAGGATTAAATGAAAATAAAGCAAATAACAATTTATTGAATATAAAGACATATTAAAGATCGAGAGGAAAATATGAGCTTTCTCTATGCATTTTTATTGATTATTATAACCTAGAAATTAATCTCGAAATAGCAATATAACACTTTTAAATATAACACCTTTAAAGTTATTGTATGACAAACTTCCTTTGTCAAGATAATATGTATACTTACTTTTCTATTGAGATATTTAAATATATACTATGGAAATCCCATCATGATTGCATACCTCTAAGCAACTATATAATAAATCCACTTGTCTTTCATTGAGGTTTAATCATTGCCAATCCGCTGCTTGCTGACCATAGCTTTCACCACTAGAGTTCAATGCTACGTAACCAGCGCTAAAAACAAAATTCAGTCCTCTCTATTGAATTATGCCTTGACCCAGTTTTACATCCCACCTCAGGCTTCTATGTTTTTCTTTTTATTTCTGAAGGAATTTTGATTTTTTTCTTAAACATTTTCCTCTCTTCCTTTCCAGATTAGTTTGAATTCCATTCTGTTTAACCTATACAAATGTTTTAAAATATCAAATTCTTGAGTAAAACATAATATAAATGTTTTTTAAAATCATCTATCAACTTAAAATACTACCATTTCCAATTCCAATCTTGTTATCATTTTATTAAAATTATATTAACTATGCCAATAGATATTAAAACTTTTGAGATATAAGGAAAAATTTGGAACTTGGAATTTGATATACTTAGATAAAAACAGGGCTAGTAGTGATTTGTTGCACAGAAATATGTATTAAGGACCATGAAAAATATGTGTTAATTAAAGGGATACAAATAGTAAAATAAAAGGTCAAATTATTATTTTTGTAGATACTATATATAGCAGGTCCCCCAAATTCCACCAGAAACCTGCCATAAATAATCAACACTTTTAGCAAAGTGACAGAATATAAAATCCACTCACAGAAATTAGTAGCCTTTCTATATAACAATAACAAAGACATTGAGAAAGAAATGATGGGAACACTCCTATTCACCATAGTCTCAAAACAATAATGAACACAATATCTACAAATAAAGTAAGGAGGCAAAAGACATCTGTTGTACGCAATCTTAAATCCGTGAATAAAAAGATGTAAAAAGCCACCAGAAGCAGGAAAGAAACCCTAAGACTGGTAGAATACACAGTGTGAAAATGACAATCCTACTAAAGCAATTGACTGATTCAATATGACCCTTATTAAAGTCCCAATGGTACTTTCTTCACAGAAGTGGAAAAAAAAATCCTATAATCCTACAAGTCATAAGGAATCATGCACGAATCATTAAGACTCTAGATAGCTGGAGAAGTCCTAAGAGAAAAAGAGCATCAGTAAGGGAATTTGATTTATGGTTTCAGTGGATATTCCTGAGATATAGTCATAAAGACAAGATAGCAGTGGGCAAAACCAGACACGCAGATAAATAGAACAAAACGGGAAATGGATGCATGCGTGCATTTGACTATGTCCATCTGATATTTGATAAAGATGCCAAAAAATACACACTAGAGATCAGAGAGCATCTTCTAAAAACAGTGCTGGGAAACCTAGATGTCTACATACAGAAAAATGAAATTGTGTGCACTCCTGTGTGTATGTGTGTCTATGTATGTATGTATGTATGTATGTATATTATCCAGCACAAAAATTAAGTCCAAAAGGTTCAAGGACTTCAATGTGAAGTGGAAATTCTGAAACCTCTAGAAGTAAATATAGGCAGTGCTCTGCAAGATACAGATATAGTAAAGGGCTTTCCAAATATGAGGCTGTATTTGTTCAGAAATTAGGGATAGCAGTTGAAAGTAAGACTTTATAAAACTCAAAAGCTTTTGGACACTTGCATGTGTACATTAATAACAATTAATGAAAAAAGAGGCCATGAAATTGCAAAATAGCAAGGAAGGGTATGTGGGAGGGTTTGATGGGAAGAAGGAGAAGGAAGAGATCATTGTTTTATAATCTGAAAAAAGAAAACTGAACAGAAAACAGTCAAGTGAAAAGGAAGCCCAGAGAGTCTTAGAGAGCCTTCTCAGGCTCATATCCATCTGAGGACTAACATCCAGAATATTCAAAGAAGTCAAAGTCAAATATTTAAGACAATGAATAATGTGACTTTAAAATGGGCGGGATCACAGAAAATGAGGAGAAAGGATTATAAGGGACAGAGGGCCAGGAAAGCTTCTGTGAGACTGGATCCTTTAGAAAAAACAGAGAGCTTCCCCACAAAGCCTCAATAGTATAGTTCCCTTAACAAGGCTTGAACAAGGACAACACCCATGGACATACTTATATTGAAGAATATATTTTTATATATTATATTTGCCCCCACCTGTAGACAATGATCTACCGGAAACTAGGGAATATTTATTGCCACTTTATTCCCAATAAGCAGGAATTGCAAACAAGTTAAATGTCCCTCCAAAGAAGAATGGTACAAAAATATACATAATGGAATTATTCTAATCTGTAAAGAAAAACTAAATCATGTATTTTACAGGTAAATGGACAGAACTAGAAAATATACTGAGAAAGGTAACCCAGACCCTGAAAGACAAATACCACATGTTCTCTCTCATTTGGAGTGAAGAAGGTAAGAAGTGATGTAATTATATTATAATTTGATAAATAAAAATACATAATATATTATATACATATATAATTATATGTACACACATATATATTTTAATGAAGTTGCACTATTTGGAGTGAAAATGTTTCCAACACTTCAAGAGTATAGACTATTTAACAAAAATCCCACTTCTAGGCATGAAAAACCTTCCTTAAAGTCTCTGGTCAAGAGAGTCCAAGACATCTCCAAACAATATAGGCCACTGCCTTTGCCTTTGGTTGTAAGTAACTTTAATGTAAGAGACTACAAATTGGACATACGACTTAGAGTTGTCAAGCTGGGAGTGAACTTGAATCCTTCTCCCTGAGGACCAGCTCTCAAGTATTCAAAGGTGCTGTGCAAGCTGCCAAGGGAGAAAAGCAATCAGTGTGCCTGCTCAGCTGTAAAACCTGTGAACCAAAACAACATCCAGTCTGGCAAGATCTCTCTAAAGGTGAAATAGGGGCACTTGAAGGTACTCAAGAGCTCTCTCATTTGATGTAAGGCCCACTCATTAGGAAGGAATTTATATTTGGTACTATAAACCCAGACAACTATCCAAGACTGGTGAGGTCATTGACCCTAGAGAAGGACTTACAGTGTTTACTGTGCTAAAGGTAGTGAGGCCTGAGAATGGATTCAATAAATGAAGCAGACTAAAGTCTCATGCAATAGCCAATTTTATTCAGAGCATCAGACAATTTATAATGAGAGTTAAGGAGAATCACATGAGTCAAGTGTACAATCACAAGAATAAGTCACACAAGGCAAAAACATGTTTTTCCACAGAGGTATATAAAAGATAGTTTAATCCAGTGGTTCTCAACACTTCCTGATGATGTGACCCCTTAATACAGTTCTTCAGTTGTGGTGACCCCAACCATAAAATTACTTCTGTTGCTACTTCATAACTCTAATTTTGCTACTCTTGTAAATTGTAGTGTAAGTATGTGATAGGCAGGATATCTGATATGCAGCCCCTGTGAAAGTCTTGCTTGTCTCCCAAAGGGATCTAGAGCCACAGATTGAGAACCATTCTTTTAAACATTTAATTATATAACTTCAGTGAACATTAATGAGTAGTCTGAAGTGAGTTTATTCCTATCCACTACACCTGTAAGGAGCATGAAAACGCACTCAAAGAACAATTCTGTGTCGAAGAAACTGAGGTCATAAGATTCTCATCTCCTTTTCTTGGAGTTTTCTCACAAGCACGCTGGAGGAGAACCTCATAGGACTCCATTCTTGGACCATGTTCAGACAACATAATATTTATACTTTTTAAAATCAATATAACCTCTAACTACATTCTAAATACTACCCTTTATACTCACAGGAAAACATATTCTCATATTATATTTTTCCCTGGATGATAGAGAGATGAGTACAGAAATCTACAACTGGTCAAAATAAAGAGAAAAACTGGCCACAAATGTCCAACTACAATTGATACATCCTCAGCCAAACCCCTGTATGTAAGACTCTGGTATCTCAGTGAAAGTGGGGCAGAAGGCTTGTCTCAGAAAGTAAAGTGAAAGCAACAGAGAACATACTCTACTGTCCTCCATATGTCACATACACACTCAGATATCATACATATACCATATTATAGACACACACACATACACACACACACACACACACACACACACACACACACGACAAGAATGGTACAAACTATAGGAAGAAAATGTATTCAATGTAGCACATTGAAAAGAGGACCACAGAAAGTACTCACTGGTTCTAAGTTCATGTATGGAAAGATAACATGAAGTTTGGATTTAAGCAGAGGAGGAATGAACATAAAGAGAAAGGAGCATTTATAATTCATCAGTCTTCATCAAGCTATGGACTGGTTGACCATTATGACCATTATCTCAGGTCTGCATTTGTAAGAAGGTTTGAAGAATTCATTGTTATTTTAGAGGAATCTGGTTTCCTCTTATGGTTACCATAAGATGGCAAGGCTTACCCCAAGATATAGCTTCATTATCACTCCTCATCTGAGGGGTGATTTCTCCAGCCAGGTTTGGTCTTGTTTGGGGGTAGCTTCAATCCATTGTCATAAAGATATTTATCAGTAAGACTTGTTCTTGGCCTCTGAGATGACTGCCAGAGAGAGTGACTCCAGAGCAAGATTAAACAGGCAGATGTAGAGGCAGAGGAGAAAATAGAGCAGGCTAGGCCAAGGACTGGGATGTCCATTTCTTTTATCAAGCACCTCCTTTGATAAGAACTATGGAAGTAAACAAGTCACACACCAGAGCAGGTCTCCATATTGTTTTGTGCATGTGTATGTGTATGATTGTGCATATATATGTGTATTTTGTTTTTTGTTTGTTTGTGTGTTTTGGCAGGTTTTGAGGGGAGGAGTGTTTTTTGAAAAGGGGTAAATATGAGGTTGGTTGGCTAGGGAAGAGGTGGGTATCTAGGAAGGGAAAGAATGTGGTCAAAATATATTGTATGAAAAACCTAAAAAAAGGACAAGACAGTGGTGGTGCATGCTGTGGTGATATATTGTGCACTCTAATAAACTTATCTGGGATCAGAGGAAAGAGCCAGCCACTAGATTAAACACAGAGGCCAGACAGTGGTGGTGTACACCTTTAGTCCTATCACTCGGAAAGCAGAGATCTGTCTGGATCTCATTGAGTTTCAGGCCACACTGGGAACAGAGCTAGGCAGTGGTGGCACACACCTTTAATCCAGCACTCGAGATCACATGTCTTTGCTTAGGAAGTACACACGCCTTTAATCCCAGGAAGTGACATGGCTGGGTAGAGAGCAGTATATAAAGTGTAAGGAGACAGGAACTGAGCAGCAGTTCAACTGAGATGCTCAGGAGTGAGGACTCAGAGGCTTTCAGTCTGAGGATTCGTGGAAACAGGATGGGCTGAGGAAATGGCGAGGGGAGATTGGCTGTGGTTTATTCTGCTTCATTGATCTTTCAGCTTTTACCCCAATCTGGCTCTGTTTATTATTATTATTATTATTATTATTATTATTATTATTATTGTTAAGACTGTTTAGCAATTTGTGTTACAGCATGCCATTAATCCCAGCACTCAGGAGGCAGAGATGGGAGGATCTCTGAGTTTGAGGTCAGCCTGGTCTACAGAGTGAGTTCAAGGATAGCCAGGACTACATAGAGAAACCTTGTCTTAAAAAAAAAAAAAAAAAAAAAAAAAAACCTAAAATAAAAATTAAATAATAAAATAAATATATAAACACATAAAAATAAAATAAAAGTTATAAAAACCTAAAAACAAACAAAAGGCCCAAAAAACCCAGAAGCAAATAAACTTGTACCTCATGTGCTAGTTATTATTCTGCTAGCATCTTGACTGTTCGCCTCATTTTCCATACTTTGACATAGAACTAAATATTATTGTTTAGTTATACTTCTTTTAAACACATTTTTCATGATGATATGTGCTACATGAAAACATTAAATTGTTACCCCAATTTACCTGAATAAACTGAGTGCATGTGTCTTACATTCATGTCAAATCTAGTCACTCTTACGCAGCTGATCACCCTAGATACCACCACTCTCATTGACTCTGTAGTCTGATCACCACTTGTACCCAGCAGCTTCCTCCTCCTCCTCCTCTTCCTCCTCCTCCTTGATATTCAAGGACTCACTATTCCAAGGACAATTTCTCAACATGAACCACAAATTTTTCTACTCCATAAAGTTTTCCACATCCATATTCTCTCTCTTTCTTAACATCTGTACGTAACTATTTTAGCAAAAATTTTGATCTTCTAAATATGTATTTGCTTTTGTTTTTGAACTTTCACAATTTTTTACTCTGAATCCCCAAAGAAATCCTTTATTTTCATGGCATGTAAGAACATACAACCAGATATAAACTTTTCAAATTCATATATTTTTTTAATGTGAAGAACGTGTTTCTGCTCAGGACCACTTGGCAATGGGAGTTTGCTACAGAACTCACACAGAAACTAGACTAGGAAGCAGACAACTGGATCCTAAGTGGGGCCAGTTTCCAACTTTCAAACCTTCAAAAGCCTGATCCCAGTGACCTGTCTCCTCTATATAGGCTTAGCCCCCTAGTGTTCCACACTCTTCCAAAAGAATACCAGTGTCTAAAGACAAGATGTTCAAGCATTTACCAGTTAAACAGAGAATAACAAGACACCAGCCTCTATGAGTGGTCCCCTTATGGATAACCATACTGTTATTTTCTTCAACCAGACAGGGACAAGGCATCCCATCCTCTGAATACTGCACATATAAGAGGGGCCTTAGTGAAGAGACAGGACATTCTCTAGTTAGAATTCAGTGGTAATTATAGACTAAGTCCCCAAAGATGCAGTGGAAAACAAATTAACTTGGTACTTCCAAGACACAGTCAGGTAGATACAGAAGCCTAGTAGGAAGCCATAGTTCTTATCCTCACTCATATATAATGGTGCTTATTCTCTAATTGGCGTGATATTACTGTAGATCTGAGTTGCTGGAGTGTGTATTCATGCATCTTATCTCCTATGTCCTGGGGCAAGTAATTATATCAGGGACTCATGGTTAGGAATAGAAAAAAAAAAAAGAACAGTTTATTGAAAAGGAGAAAAACACTCTTGAGAATTGGATTTGGGAGTGAGAGAAGGAAAAACATTCTAAGAGGGTTGGGCCTCTAGGGACAAGGACCCTTATAGGACATTTACATAGCACCACTTCTTCCAATTTTGTATACTGTGGGCTTATCTTGCACATCCTCTGTTCATTTGGTGAAGCCCAGGTTGGAAAGGGCTTTCAGAATTTCTCAGCCAACCAGTTTCTTTTTTCTTTTTCTTTCTTTTTGAGCTGAGGATCGAACCCAGGGCCTTACAAGATGGCTCAGCCTTAAAGGCTAGGCTCACAACCAAAAATATAACAGTTTCTTGTATGTTAATCCTGATACTTCAGTATCCAATTTCTAGCCTTCTGTAAGAGTCAACTGTAGTCAAGTCAGAAACTTGTATTTCTGCCTACATCTGGCCTCCAAGAGGCAATACCCTCCCAACTGTGGGTAGATAAAAATGATTAAAACAAAAGACTTAATAGCTAGTGATTCAACAAATAATACACAAATTATCTACATTTGAATGGAAAACCACTGGTGATAACAAGAAGCAGTACTAAAACAGAATGAAAAAAGACAACTATAATGACAGATTGCAAGAAATATCTCACAAAATTGAAGTAGCCACCATCGAAATCATTTATGAAAGCAATTATCCCTATTCTTGAAACAAATTAAAGAATACAGTGCTAACAATAAACTATAAAGACGATGAAAAAAGAAAAAAAGGAATATTTTAGAACATAAAAAATTGAAATGAGTGCAAACAAAAATCCCTCTCAGTTAACAGAAATTTCCATAAGAAAATGAAGGTAAAGTGGGGGAAAAAAAACAATGAGTTATCTTGAAATTTCTATGCTAAGAGATTTGGTTCTGGAAAGCAAAATGGTCATCATAGGAACCCTGTTGGAAAACTTGTGACTTTCTGAATAATACTGATAGATGGCAATAACATTGTATCAAATTCAGAAGCTTCTGCCCAGCAAAAGGAGCATGTGCTGAGTAGAGACAGCTGATAGTACAGAAGAAAATCTTTCCCAGATATTCGTCTGATAATTAATATACAGAATTTTTAAAGAGCTCAATTTTTGTGAAAACTTCTTTATTAATAATACAGCAAAGTATAAATGAAAGAGTTAAATTTACTTAAATTCTATAGAAGATATCACAAAAGAATTTAATTATATAACCCAAGCTGGAGCAACAAACATAAGAATATTATCTCCAGACTGATCCAAGGTAAATACAAACAAGACCACCAAACTACCTAGTAAAGAGGAAATTATGTGGAAGAGAATCTTTATTATATTCACTGTTCTTTTAAGTCTTAAAAAAGAGTCAATTCTGTGCAATTTTATTGCATATATCCCTAAACTAAGCTCCTAAGTTCATGTTCCACAAGTCAGCCATTATAACTGTGATGCTTTCTTTAATTATTTCACTTATTTTTTGATATTATAGTATAATCATGTCATCTTCCCCTTCCCCTTTCTCTCTCCAAACCCTCCCATATATTTCTCCTTGCTCTTTTTGAAATTCATGTCTTTTGCTGGGTGGTGGTGGTGCATGCCTTTAATCCCAGCACTCGGGAGGCAGAGGCACGCGGATCTCTGTGAGTTCGATGCCAGCCTGGTCTACAGAGTGAGTTCCAGGAAAGGAGCAAAGTCAGTCAACTAGAAGAAGGGTGAAGTTATATGACCTCAAAGACTACCCATGTGACATACTTCCTCCATCAAGATTGGACCACCTAAATCTCTTGAAACAGGACCACCAACTGTGAACCAAGTGTTCAAACGTTGATGGGATGCATTTCTCACTCATACTTAACATACTCTAACCAATAAATGGTCAGATGAATTGAACAGTTGACTTTTAAAAAAATAAAAGTTCAAGGTAGCAAGATCACTCAGCAGGGAAAAGCACTTGGACCAAGACTGATGACCTGAGTTCAATCCCTGGGCCCACATTTATATAGAAAGAGAAAGAGAATCTCTGCATCCACTTCCATCAGTTATTGGATGAGAGTTCCAAGATGACTGTTAGGGTGTTTAGTCATCTGATCACCAGACTAGGTCAGATCAGGCTTTCTCTCAACCATTGCATGAGCTGGCTGTTTGGAACCTTGGGCTTACACAGGGACACTTTGCTCAGCCTGGAAGGAGGGGACTGGACCTGCCTGTACTGAATCCACCAGGTTTAAATGAATCCCCAGGGGTGTCTTGGTCCTGGAGGAGATGGGAATGGGGGGGAGGGGCTGGCGGGAAGGTGGGGGTGGGGGCGGGAGGGGGGAGGACAGGGGAACCCATGGCTGATGTATAAAATTAAAACACATAATAATAAAGAAAAAATTTCTAAAAAGAAAAAAAAAAGAGAAAGAGAACTGACTCCTGAGAGTTGTCCTCTGACCTCCATGCATCTTTCCACCCCTCCCCCATATGCACAAACACACACACAGACACACATACCAAACAAACAAATAAAGTAAAAGTAAAGTTCAAATATCAATACATGCATAAATAACTGTTCAACGTCTTTAGCAAAAGGGAAAAAAAAAAACAATCAATAGTGACATGAGAATGCATGCCACCCAGTCAGAATGGCAATTATCGGAGAACAAAACAACAAATATTGTCAAGGATGCTGGAGAAAATAAAAAAGCCTTTATATGCTGCTAGTATTAATTTAACTGGTTCAGTTTCTCTGAAAATCAGAACGGAGTTCCATCAAAACCTAAGAATGGACCTCTCATGTGACACAGTTGCATCACTCCTTAGTATTTAAACGATGGAAACAAAGTCAGGATATAATGTGCATACTTCATGACCATGTTTTTATGGCGCCATTACCAATACCAATTATGGATAAATCCATGGCAGTGGATAAACAGACAAAAGATATGATAATGTAAACAGTGGAGTTTTATTCAGCCATAAAGGGGAATGAGCTTTTGATTTTTGCAGAGAAATTGATGAAAGTAGAAATCACTAAGACAAGTAAAATAAGCTAAGATAACAAAGACAAATATCATATCCTTCCTCTATAATAATAAAGGATATGAAAGCAGAAGAAAAATTTATGTGGTCAGAGAAAGCAGATGAATGGTAAGATAGATCTAGAGAAAGAGAGTGTAATAGAAAATGACTATGTACAAAGTACATGACATGAATATATGAAAATCTAAAACAACCCAACACTTTGCACACTGAAGAACTGAAAACAACAGAAAACAGTAGATGAAGAAATATTGCAATTACTGGAGAGTCTCAGTTTGATCAAAGTGTATAAAACACATACATAAAATATCAAAATAAAATTCATTATCTGACATATCATGTTGATAAGAAACAGAATAACTTATAAAATATGCTATGACAAAGATATTTTATAGAAAGATAGCTTTCTGGTTATTTAAATGATACTCATTAAAGATATTCATTTTCAAAACCTTACATTTCAGGAGAAAGAATAACAAACATTAGAAGGGCATTGTTTCTTGTGTTATAAAACAGTACAGTCTAAAAATTGACTTCAAGCCATCTACTTGTGAGGGGAATAGAAATCATATATGCGGTTACCTGATCATGAAACTGTCCGTGTGATTTGTTTTACAGAACTTCAACATTTAAACAAAGAACGGTTTCAAACACACAGAAAGCAATGCATAGTAAACAGAATTCCATGCTAAATTCACAAAGGATATAATGCATTCAGTGTTAACAACAAGTAAGAGCAAATTCATCAAGATGTTTTCTTTCAAGTTCTTTAAACCCATTTGCTTTATGATGGACATTATGCTAAACAATTGTTAACATAATTCTATATAATAAGACTATTATCTGTATTTCATAGTTGAGGACAATGAGGGAAGGACAGAACATCCCTAACTCTAGGAAGTTCACATTCAAATCCAGTCAATGTGACACACAGGGTATGATACCAAGATTAGACTCATACTGAGACATAACGTATTTATCTCACCAGAGAATAGAGTAGTTGTCCTAAGTTGGGGATGGTGTGGGACACAGGAGATGGAGAGAGGCTCTTTAATGGGCACAAGATATATTTAGAAAGAAGGAATAACTTCTAAAATTCCACATTATAACAGAGTAACTAAGGGATGTTGAATGCTCCCAGCACAATAAAATTATATATACATACATACACATACATAATTTTATATGTATATATAAACACATTACATATATATATATATATATATATATTATGTATCAGAAATTCAAATTACATCTTTGAAAACTATGGACTGTATACATGTATTTAAATATCATATAATACCTAAATCTTTGTAATAGTATTGTATATCAGTTTAAAATATTTAAAAGCAATTGGCATCATATAAAGATGATTTTCTAAAAGAAAGCAGTTCTACGTAAAAATTTCATATTAACATGTCTGCATTGTTTAAAATCTTATAAAATTATACTTAAGTTACCTGGGACACACACATCATATTTTTTTAGGGCCGTGCAAATGGTTTTTGCCTCAATAAAAAATACTGGTTATGACTGTTAGTTATCTGCCAGCTTACAATGTCCTTTGTGTTTTCTATGTCTACCCTAATGGAAAAATGAGAAAATATTATAATTATAGTTCAGAGAGACAAAAGTCTCTGCTGAATGCGAACTATTTGTAGGTTAAGATTATTTATGTTGTTAAATCTTAGGGAGAATTTCAAAATATGTGTCTCATTTTATTTTCTACTCAGTGTTTTTTTCCCCTTTTTTATTTATTATATTTGTGTTTTAATTTTATACATCAGCCATGGGTTCCCCTGTCCTCCCCCTTCCCGCCCCTGTTCCCACCATCCCCCAGCCCCTCCCCTCCATTCCCATCTCCTCCAGGGCCAAGACTCCCCTGGGGATTCAATTCAACCTGGTGGATTCAGTACAGGCAGGTCCAGTCCCCTCCTTCCAGGCTGAGCAAAGTGTCCCTGTGTAAGTCCAAGGTTCCAAACAGCCAGCTCATGCAATAAGGACAGGTCGGGGCCCCACTGCCTGGGTGCCTCCCAAACAGTTCAAGCTATTTAATTGTCTCACTTATCCAGAGGGCCAGATCCAGCTGGGGGCTCCACAGCTTTTGGTTCATAATTCATGTGTTTCCATTCATTTGGCTATTTGTCCCTGTGCTTTTCCAATCTTGGTCTCAACAATTCACACTCTTACAGTCCCTCCTCTTTCTCGACAATTGGACTCCTGGAGCTCTACTCAGTGTTTTTGAATTAACTTTTCTGAAATTTTTATAGACTAAATAATTTTTCCAAGTTCACAAGGAACCAAACAGAAGTCCTGGCATCTACAGCATAACATTGTGCATGTGAGTTTTTACCTATCATCCTCCCCTGTCATCTTAACTTTCTCCAAAAATATTATATTGTAATTAGTCTACTATTTTTTCCCAAATCATTTTTTTATTTAAGACATAGGTCTCAGCACTGTGATTCTATTTTTTTCCTCTTACATTTACTATTATTATGTGTATGCAGAGGTAAGCCCATAATGTATGTGTCAGGGCACTTGTGCTACTGTGTACTTGTGGAGGTCAAAGGACAACTGTGTAGACTTAGTTCTCTTCTTCCACATTTATGTAGCTTCCAGTAATCAAACTCCAGTCACCAGCTTTCTATGGCAAGTGCCTTTACCCTCTGAGCCATCTCACAAAGTATTGCATTTCATTGGAGAAAAGGTTGATCAAATACAGGATTGTTCTTTGGATACACAGTTTAATCTACTGAGTGATACAAATCACTGTGGGAGACCATTTGTGTTAACAATCCCTAAACATTTGTAGATCCTCAAAGTCATGGTGTACAGACATCTTTGGCTCTATCTGACAGATGTTTAAATGGAATCTTTTTAATTATAACATATAGTTGAACCACTGAGTAAATTCTTAACATCCTTAATGCACATCCACCTCAATAAAGGGACCCACTTGAAAAACAGGTCACTTAAATAGGTGTAATAGAAGTCATATTCTCATACTGTAAGTAAATGGAGAAAAAGAGATGTCAGGAAATACAGGTTTGATGTAAAAGGTTAATTGGTAAGTTGATTATGAATGTGGCTGAATCTTTCATTATCCTTTATTAATAGTAATGCAGAAAAACTCTCAATTTCTATACTTACAACTGGGAAAGAAAAATTGTAAATTAATTTTCCTTTCATATTTGTTGACTTTTCAGATTCTCAAGATTTACTTTTAATGGATGTCAAACAGTGAAGAACAAGTTTTGAGGTGTGACAACATTGTCAAACATTATAGAAGGTAGAGAAGGCATTTCTGCCTCTGAAGGTTAAGATGAAACCTGAAAGAAACATAATTGAATTGACCATTAAAACCAGAAAAGATCTGACAGATCTGAAGTCTGCTGTTTTGTTTTTATGCTTGGGAGGAGCACAGTTTCTAAGTGAACTATATTAATAATGACACCATTTTTCAGAAGCTAAAATAATAGAAAATGAGCTTATGCAAATAAATAACATCCAAATCCTTCTGTCATATACAGAAGTAAAATGATGATAAGTGAGTAACTTTTCTCTAGAGATGTCAACACAAATCAACAGAGATTTCTAAGGTCTCTTCTTAATGAATTAAAAAACAATAACTCTCAGTGAACTGGAGAGTGTCACCAGATATTAAATATATTCTCCTTGTTGTTTGGGGGATGGGAATCTCTCAATAGAATACAATCATGCAGAGCTGGAGAGATGTCTCAGTAGTTGAAAGCATACTCTGCTTTCACAAAGATCCCAAATTCAGTTTCTTGCATATGCGTTGGGTAACTCACAACCACCAGTAACTTCAAAAAGGAAACCTATGTCTCTGGCCTCCACAAATACGTATACCAACATTCACACACACACACACAAACACACACACACACACACACACACACAAACACACAGCTATAATTTTCAAAGTAAATTTAAATCTTAAAAAAATTAGAAATCAAATCAAAGTAAAACATAACCAATAGACAACAAAAAACAATAGAACATTTACAGGAGAAATAGATGTAATCCTGTACCTAAAATGTTTAGTGTTTAATGTGGTTTTGCTTGAAATGTTGAGAACAGACAATATGAATTGTTATGATGGCACTGTTTTTATTAGTTCACAAGTTTAGGTGTTTTTCTACTAGTTTGTTTTTGATAAGTTAAATAAAAAATTATTGCTTTATATTGAATGAATGATTTGAGTATCTTTCTCTGTTCAACATGCAGAAAGTTATACAAATGCTTGTAGAGATTACTAAATGTATGTAGATTCATTATATATATTAGCTAGTCCTTTACTCATAACTGTGTCTTACTGTGAATTCCAGAAGTCATCACTATCACTGATGCTTAAAGAAATGTATTTTGAGATGAACATGGAAATCCTTAAAAAAAAAAAAAACACTGTAGTGATAGATAGACCAATATCTACATGTCAGTGTCCTAATTTGCTTCTCTGTCACTGTCATGAGCATTATAGCCTACTAAGGAAGAAAGCGATGGGGCTGGCTGGAACTCAAGGCAGGAGTCTGAAGGCAAGAGCTGTTAGTATTTACACTATGATGCCTTCCCCAAAGGAACCTGTGGCCACCTAACTTTCTTTGAAGAAGAATTCACCAGCATATGGAAGGTATTTATTACATGGCTCTCATGCTACTACTCTGCAAACTTGCCACTAGTGTTTTCAACTTGCCAGATTAGAGTAGTTACATTCCCTTGTGTATCTCACAGTGAGCTCCACAGAACATGAATGTGAAACTCTCCTAGAAAATGATGCTAGCCATGTTTATTTGTCCAATTCTGTTGTGCATGTGTGAAACAAACATGCATAAACACACGAGCTGCTACATTAGGAAAAGACATATGGAAGAAAAACTTTTTTTTCTGCCTGTCAAATTACTAAATGAAAAATAATGCTACGTGTCCCTGCAGGCACTGAAAAGGTTAGTACCAACATAGAAATGAAATTTGACATCCTCTGCATACAGTTTGCCTCCGTGGGTGGAAGAAAACACAAGGACTCCTTGGACAAGAAAACACATTACTATAAGTTCTGCTCAGGTTGTGTTCCTGAGTCAACTGTGTTTTCAATGTGACTGAGTTACAAAAGAGTCTCTTGGTGCACAGAATGCTACCAATGGATTTGTCAAATATGCTGTGGCTGTAAGTAATCCCTACTGTACAATTACATCAGTCCTCACATCTGAGCCATCTAATTTAGGTTGATGAACATCTCTTCACTTTACAGAACATCAAACCACACTATTTCCTTTCTGGAATGATGATGATTAGATGATATCTTCATCACTCTTTTAGCTGTGAAGAGACCCCATGACCAAGATGACTCTTTAAAAGAAAGCATTTCATTAGGGCTTATAGCTTCAGAAGTTTAGTCCATTATCATCTTGGCAGGGAGCATGGTGGAATGTAGGCAGATGCTGGTGTAGTAGCTGAGAGCTATGTCCTGTTCCATAGACAGAGAGAGGGAGATTAAGACATACTCAGTCTAGTGTTGGCTTTTGAAACCCCAAAGCCCACCTTCATTGACACACTTCCTCCAACAAGCCCATATCTACTCCAACAAGGCTACACCTCCCAATCTTTCTCAAAGAGTGCCATAACCTGAGGACAAAGCATTGGATTATATGAGCCCATGTGGCCATTCATATTCAAAGTACTGCATTCCAATCCCTGGCCCCCATAGTCTTGTAGTCATATAATGCAAAAATGCATTCAGTCCAACTTCAAAAGTTCCCATAGTCTATTATAGTCTCAATGCTCTTTGAAAGTCCAAAGTTCAAAGTTTCTTCTGGGACTTGTGGCCATCTCTCAATTATAACTCCCTTTAAAATCAAAATAAAAAATCAGATCACAAATTTCCAACATACATGGGATAGAATATACATTGCCATTGCAAAAATGGAAAACTAGAGCATAATGAGGAAATAGTGGACCAAAGCAAGACCTGAAACCAACATGGCAGACTCCAAATGCTGCATCTCCATGTCTGATGTCAAAGCAGTCTTCAAATCTCCAATTCCTTTCAGCTTGTTGACTGCAACATATGGAACTCTCTTGAGCTGGTTATACATCAGGTTTTCAGCTCTTCTTGGATGGTATGCCATGACTCTCATATCTCCAACATTTGGGGGTCTCCATTGAAATCCAGGCTTCACCTTCACAGCTTTATGCAATGGTCTCCATGCAGGGACAACCTTGACACATACCTGGCCTCAGCAGCCATCCTTAGCAGCAAAAGGAAGATTCCATAAACTCTTATATCCTTGACTTTCAAGTCAGAACTATGTGGCTGAAACTATCAAGTTCTGCTGCTTCATGGGGCTACAACATGGCACCCTTGTCAAATTACATTTGTATCAATTTTTTGTTAATGGTTTCCTTCACTGCTTAAGCTTTTTAAAATTTCGTTTTACAAGTTGGAAACTTAGCTGGGTAAGGTCTTGCCCTGAGGCCACCACTCCATTTATTCCATTTACCTTCAAGCTTATTTTTGTTTGTTTCTTTGTTTTTTAAATTTTTTATCTCCTGGAGCACTAGATTTAACTCCATTATACTCTCTAGCTCTCCTTTTCTCCTCAAACTGCACATTTTATCCTTGCTCCTTTTCATTGAAGATCTGTGAAAGTGTGACCAGTAGTAATCATGTGACACAGTCAATACTAGGCTGTCTTGAAATCTCTGCCAAGGCTTCACCTAGCAACTGAGGGAAACAGATGCAAAGACTTACAGCCAAACATTAGGCAGAGCTTGGGGAATCCTGTAGAAGACCCGGAGGAAGGATTATGGGAGCCCGAGAGGCCAAGGACGACACCACAAGAAAGTCCACAGAATCAAATAACCTGGGTTCATATGATTTCACAGAGACTGAACTGCCAAATAGAGAACTCGAATAGGACTGACCTAGGCCCTCTGCACATAATGTTACAGTTAGGTAGCTTGGTCTTCTTGTGTGACTCCTGACAGAAGGAGCAGGGGCTGTCTCTGACTGACTCTGTTACCTGCTTTGGGGACCATTTCCTCCTAGTGGGTTGCCTTGTCCAGCCTTAATAGGAGAGGAGGTGCCTAGTCTTACTACAACTTGCTATACCATGGCTGGCTGATATATATGGGAGGTCCTGCTCTTTTCCAAAGAGAAAGGACGAGTGGAAGAGGTAGGGGAGAAGACAGATTGAAGGGAGGAACTGGGAAGAGATGAGGGAAGAGAAACTGTGATTGGGCTGGGAAAATAAATTAACTAATTAATTATTTTTAAAAAGAAATTTTCTCATTAATCCCAAAACTGCAGCTTAACCTCTGACAATTTGTTTGGACAAGGGCACAAAGCAGCAATATTCTTTGCTAAAATATCAGAAGAATAGTCTCTAGGCCACTTACCAGTATTCTTCTCCTCTGAAACCTCTTGAGCTGGGTCATTACAATTTACAGAACTCTCAGCACTACTGTGTTCTACAATCCCACTACAATGGTGCATTGAACTGTGCTTAAAGTATGCAACCACTTTTCTAGTCCAAAGTATCAATTTCTTCCATGTTCCGCTAACAAACCTCATGGATAGGTCTGTCACAATACCCCAGTCTCTAAGACCAACTTCTGTCTTAGTCTACTGCTGGGAAGAGACACCGTGACCAAGGCAGCTCATATAAGAGAAAGCATTTCGTTAGGGGATTATTTACAGTTTCAGAAGGTTAGTCTGTTGTCATCAAGCCTGGGAGCATGGAAGCATGCAATCACTCACTAGAACAGTAGCTGAGAGCTATATCCTGACTTATAAGCAGAGAGAAGGAGAGCAAGACATGCTTGGCCTGATGTTTATTTTTGTTTTTGTTTGTTGTTACTTATTTTATTAAATTTTCTATTAATTTTACATATCAACCACAGATTCCCCCTTTCCTCCATCCTCCCATCCCCCCGCATTCCCTTCCAACTCACCCCCCATTCCCTTCTCCTCCAAGGCAAAGTCTCCCATGGGGAGTCAGCAGAGCCTAGTACATTCACCTGAGGCAGGTCCAAGCCCCTTCTCCCTGCACCAAGGCTGTGTAATGTGTCCCATCATAGTCACTGTGCTCCAAAGAGCCAGCTCATGCATGAAGGATGGATTCTGATCCCACTGCCTCAGGCCCCCCTAAACAGTTCAAGCTAAACAACTGTCCCACCTATCCAGAAGGTCTAGTCCAGTCCCATGGGGGCCCCACAGCTATCGGTCCACAGTTCATGAATTTCCACTAGTTTAGTTGGCTGTCTCTGTACATTTTTCGAGCACAATTTCTTTCTTTCTTTCTTTCTTTCTTTCCTTCCTTCCTTCCTTCCTTCCTTCCTTCCTTCCTTCCTTCCTTCCTTTCTTTCTTTTTTTCTTTGTTTTGTTTTTTTGAGACAGGGTTTCTCTGTATAGCTTTGCAACTTTCCAGGATCTTGCTCTGCAGACTAGGCTGGCCTCAAACTCACAAAAATCCGAATGCCTCTGCCTCCCAAGTGCTGGGATTAAAGGTGTGTGCCACCACCGCCCGGCTTCATCACAATTTTGATGTCCCTTGCTAATAGAATCCTTTCTCTCTCTCATCAATTGGACTCCTAGAGCTTGGCCTGGCACCTGAAGGTGGATCTCTGCATCTGGTTCCGTCAGTCACTGGAAATAGTCTCTATGATGACAGGATATTCACCCATCTGATCACCGGAGTAGGCCAGTTCAGGCACCCTCTCAACTATTGCCAGTATTCTAAGGTAAGGTCATCCTTGTGGATTCCTGGGAACTTCCCTAGCACTCTGTTTCTCCTTATTCCCATGATGTCTTTATTTATCATAGTATCTCTTTACTTACTCTCCCACTCTGTCCCTGTTACATCTGGAACCTCCCATTTCCCTATGTTCTCATCCCCTATCCCTTGCCCTACATTACCCCCCTCACCCCCAGTATTCTACTCATGTAGATATCATCTATTTCTCCTTTGGTGGGTGATCCATGTATCCCTCCTAGAGTCCTTTATGCTAGCTAGTCTCCCTAGAGCTGTGGGTTGCAGTCTGGTTACCCTTTGCTTTACATCTAGTGTCCACTTATAAGTGTGTACATACCAGCATTGTCCTTCTGAGACTGGGTACCTCACTTGAGATGATATTTTTTTAGTTCCATCCATTTGCCAGTAAATTTCATGATAATCATTGTTTTTTTTATTGCTGAGTAGTACTCCATTGTGTATACATGCCACATTTTCTTTATACATTCTTTGGTTGAGGGGCATCTAGGTAGTTTCTGGGTTCTGTGTAACATGAATAATGCTGCTATGCTATGTCCTTGTGGTATGATTGAGCATTCCTTAGGTATATGCCAACAAGTGGTATACCTGGTTCTTGAGGTAGATTGATTCCTAATTTTCTAAGAAAGTGTCACACTAATTTCCAAAGTGGCTGTACAAGTTTTCACTCCCACCAACAGTGGAAGAGTGTTCCCCTTGCTCCACATCCTTTCCAATATAAACTATCATCAGTGATTTTGATCATAGCCATTCTGATAGGTGTAATATGGTATCTCAGAGTCATTTTTTTCCCTGATGACTAAAAATGTTGATCAATACCTTAAATGTCTTTCAGCCATTTGAGATTCTTCTGTTGAGAATTCTCTGTTTAGTTCTGTAGCCCTTTTTTTCCATTGGATTGTTCAATATTTTGATGTCTAGTTTGATGTCTGGTGATCAGCCTTCTGTCAGATGTGGGGTTAGCAAAGATCTTTTCCCATTCTGTAGGCTGTCATTTTGTCTTATTTTTCCGTGTCCTTTGCCCTACAAAAGCTTCTCAGTTTCAGGAGGTCCTATTTATTAATTGATGCTCTCAGTGTCTGTGCTACTGGTGTTATATTTAGGAGGTAGTCTCCTGTGCCAATGCATTCAAGACTACTTTATGCTTTCTTTTCTATAAAGTTCAATGTAACTGGATTTATGTTGAAGTCTTTGATCCACTTGGACTTGAGTTTTGTGCATGGCAACAGATATGGATCTATTTGCAGCCTTCTACATATTGATATCCAGTTATGCCAGCACCATTTGTTGAAGATGTTTTCTTTTTTCCAATGTACAGTTTTGGCTTTGTCAAAAATCAGGTGTTCATAGGTGTGTGGATTAATGTCAGGGTCTTCAATTTGATTCCACTGTCAGTTTTTATGCCAGTATCAAACTGTTTTTATTACTATAGCTCTATGGTAGAGCTTGAGGTCAGGGATCATGATGCCTCCAGAGGTTGCTTTATTGTACAGGATTTTTTTAAGCTATCTTAGGTTTTTTGTTTTTCTATATGAAGTTGAGTATTGTTCTTTCCAAGTCTGTGAAGAATTGTATTGGGATTTGCTTTTAGTTTTAGAAACATCAAAACCATAAAACACTTTCTCCAACAAGGTCATATCTTCTAATCCTTCTAATTCTTCTCAAAGAGTGCCACTCCCTTATGACTAAGAATATATGTGCATATGGGGGGGGCATTCTTATTCAAACTACCACAGAGGATATCAGGGTTGATCAATGAATATAAGGGTTTACAGGGAATTTCTGAAAGAGGTCTCTGTTATTTTTCTCTGAGAATGGGACTGAGAAGAAACATACAATTGCAGAAGTAGCAGAGACAATCTGTAAAGAAGAGATACAGTTCCAGCTTTGGGTTTAGCTCAGTTGGAAGAGTGCTCGTTAGCAGTAGAGGCAGTGACTAACTACAAGGGAAGAATGTTTCTGGATACAGCATGGGGGCTGCACACATGAACTCACAACAGATGGGACAACATGCAAGAAACCTGTGAAAGCTCAAAGCCAGACAAAGTCCCAGGATGGAGAGGAAAACAGGCACAATGTCCCACCCTAACTGAGAAGCTATTGACAAGTGACAGTTGCTGGGAAATTGATAGTCAGTTTGCTTGAGGGGTTTGGACCTAGGTATGCTGACAATACTCCACTAGAAGGTCACACATCCAAGGCTATATAGGCAGCACATATGAGTCTTGATGAGGTTAAAGAGGAAAAGAGATGTAAAGTGTGTTGAGCATTAAAGGGGAGTAGATCTGGGCAGAGCTGGAAGAGGGGATGAATATGATTAAAATATAGGTTATGAAACTCTCAAAGAACTAGGAAGAATGAGAAAAAAATGAAACAAAATCTGAAGGTATCAGTAAAAAGCAAAGATATTGAATAAAAAGTAAGTAAACATTTTTACCATTGAAAAATCTAGAAACTACAGGCTTCAACACCTAACCTTATTCACCATTTGAAGATTAAATGCCAAAATTTTTGCAAAAGTGAAGGAAGACAGAATGTTTGCAAACTCTCTTTACGGCAAAGAATAAGCTTAATTTTTTTTTAGTTTTTATGCATGACATGATAATTATTATTAATTACAGAGAACTGCATATTAGGTTTTGATAAGATAAATCTCAAATACTCTTATGACAAAAACATGTCAAGTGCTTAAGGTGATAGATAGGATAATTAGCTTTATTTAATTATTGTTCATTGTTTTAAAAGTCAACACATCATTTTGTGTATTATATATAAAGAATAGCTGGTAAGTGTGTGATTTTTATTGAAATATTAATAAATGAATATAGTGGAACCTGAGGTTAGAAGCTGCATGTAAAATTTCTCCTGTGTCTCAGAATGATTGATTATAATAATCACATCATCTACTTCATCTATTCTAGTTCATAAATACCAGTTCCTCATTCTGAGCCATCTGGTATCCTACATTATAAGCATGAGCCCTCAGCATGAGGTAGGTCTCAGTCCAAAACTGAGGCTGTAGTCCTGAAAAACCTGGATCATAAAAAGCCAAAGGAAACTTACAAGTCTCAATTAGGTCCATGTGTTTCAAAAATAAAGAAGTCTGCAAGACTTCTGGAGAACCCATCATCCAGTCCTACCAGGGAAGCACATAGGCAATCCTCACTTTCCCTCTTCATCAGGCACTTCCTATAGTCTATCCCCATTCTTAAGTGTCAGTTCACCATATCTGGAATCACATTCTAACCAGAACTTCAAGTGAACATACCTATCAGAAGAATTCCTTACCAGGCCACATACAGTGACCAAACTCTCCTAAGAACCCAAGAATGCAACAGAAACCAATGAACTAAACACCTGTAGATGAATTTCTAAATGGTCTTATTAAATAAGAAACACAGAGCCAAATATAGGGATGAAAGCCTTAGAGATCAGGGAAATAGTGAGAGACACCAGCTAGCCTTACACCACACTGCTGTAGCTTCCCAAGAGAGCTACTTCCTGTCTAACTTACGCCTTTATTCCCTTGCTTTTCTGCTCTCTCATTGACTCAGCCCAACTACCTCATTTCCTTGTTGCTGTATGTGCAGACCTCCCGGTCTCTATGGTAGACACAGGGATTAAAGGCATGTGCCACCATGCTTGGCTGTTCCCTAGTATGTCCTTGAACACACAGAGATGCTGCCTGCCAGCTGATCAGATTAAGGGTATGTGCTATCACTGCCTGACTTGTATATTTACTTAAAAATGGCTGGCCATGTCCTCTGATCTCCAGGCAAACTTTATTTATTAACATACAAATAAAACATCACCATATTTCAGCACAAATAAAATATCACCACACTCACCTAACAAAGACAAGGCCAGATATCAGCAACTAGAAGTACAATCATGCCAAACCCAGATACTTAGATGCCAGCATAAAAATACAACTAATAATAGCAAGCAAAATATGTCTCCACTAGAATATAGCAAGACTACTACCATGTTAATTGAGAAAGGCAATATAGTCTACCTGAAGAACAAGTCAAGGACTTCAAAATAGCCTTCATATATATGTTAAAGGTACAGAAAGAGGATATGATAAATCCACTAATAAAATGTATGAAAGTACAAGCAAACAGTGGAATGGAAAGAAGAAAACAGTCCAGGCAAGAAACATCAAGGGAATGTGGTACACAATGAAAGATCAAATCAACAAATAATAGGAATAGAAGAAGGAGAAGAAACTCAGGTCAAAGCCACAGAAAATAATTTTGACAAAATAATAGAAGAAAATTTCTGTACCTAGAGAAAGAGATACCTATCATGATAAAAAGAAGAATACAGAACACCAAATAGACTGAAGTAGAAAAGAAAGTCCCCTTGGCTTGTAATAAACAAAACACTAAAATACTGAACAAATAAAGAATATTAAAAGCTGCAAAGGAAAAAGCCCAAGTAACATACAAAGGCAGAGCTATCAGAATAACACCTGACTTCCAAGGAAGATTCTAAAATCAGAGGGGCCTGAACAGAGGTTTTATAGATTCTGAGAGACCACAGATGCCAGCCCAGGCTACTATACCCAGCAAAACTTTCAATAACAATACAAGGAGAAAATAAGACATTCCATAATAAAGCCAAACTTAAGTAATAGCTATTTGCAAATCTACTCCTACAGAAGGTGCTTGAGGTGAGCCACACCCAAGAAACACACACACACACACACACACACACACACACACACACACACAAATGCACAGCACAACAAAAATTAAATAACAAGAAACAACAGACACCTCTCATTGATATCTTTCAACATCACTGGTCTCAAAGATAAAGACTAACAAAATTAATGTTAAAGAAGGATGAATCCTTCTGCAGTATCTAAAAAAACACACTTTAACATAAGGGTAGATATCACCTCAGGGAAAAGGATGCAAAATATATTCCAAGCAAATGGACAAAAGAAGGAAGTAGGTGTAGCATTTTAATACTTGACAAAAAAGGCTTCAACCAAAACTAATCAGAAGAAACAGGATAAAAACACTATATTCTCATCAAGGGAAGTAGAAGGACATTGCGATTCTTAACAGCTATGCACAAAGAACAAGAGCAGCCAAGTTCACAAAAGAAAGACTACTATAGCCAGCCATGGTGGCGCACACCTTTTGTCCCAGCACTCTGAAGGCAGAGGTAGGCAGATCTCTCTGAGTTTGAGGCCAGCCTGGTCTACAGAGAGAGTTCTAGGACAGCCAGGTCTACTCAGAGAGACCCTGTCTTGAGAAACCGCTCCCCAGAAAAATAAATAAAGAAAGAAAGACTATTATAGCTTAAATCACTTATTGACACTCACACATGGATAGTGGGAGATTTCAATACCACACCGTTGCCAATAAACAGACAAAACCTAAACAGAGAAATTCTGGAGTTAACATATCATATATATACTCATATCATATCATACCCATATCATACATGAAAAGGACATAACAGATATTTACAGAACATTTCATTCAAACACAAATGAATATGGCTTCTTCTCATCGTGTCGTGAACTTGTGGCAAAACTGACCACATACTTGAAAACAAAGCAAGTCTCAATAGATACAAGAAAACTGAAATAACACCCATCATCCTATCTCATCAACATGAGTTAAAGCTTGATATCAACAAGAGAAACAACAGGAATCTTATAAATTGTGGAAACTGAACAACTCACTACTGAATGAAAAATCAACCAAGAAATTACAGACTTTCTAGAATCCAATGAAAAGGGAAATGCAACATTCCCAAATCTATGGGACAGAATTAAGGTGCATCTAAGAGGCAAGTTTATGACTCTAAGTGCCTACATTGAAAAATGAAAGAGATTTCATATTAGGACCTTGACAGCATGTCTTAAACAAAAAAGGATATATCTTCTTCTCAGCACCTCATGGAATGTTTTCCAAAATTGACCACATATTCAGACAAAGAAAGTCTCAACAGATACAAGAAAATTAAAATAACTCATTGAAACCTATCTGACCACCATGGATTAAAGTTTTATATACCCCCTCATTATAAAAGTACTGGAGATGTTAGGGATACAAGAAATGTATCTCAAAAAAGCAGAGGTGAGTTACAACAAGCCCATAATCAACATCAACAAGTGGAGAGAAATTCAATTAAATCAGGAGCAAGACAAGGTTGTCCACTCTCTTCATTTCTATTTAATACCTGTACTTGAAGTCTTAGCTGAGCAATAAGACAACTGAAGAAGATCAAGAAGATACAAATTGGAAAGGAAGAAGTTAATGTATCTTTATTAGAAGATGACTTGTTAATATATGTAAATAACCCTCACAATTACACAAGTAAACTTCTACACCTGATAAGTGCTGTCAACAATGTAGCAGGATTCAAAATTACCACATAAAAATTAGTATCCCTCCTATATACAAATGAAAAATTAAGTGAGAAATAAATCAAGGAACAATACTGACAAAATAGCCTCAAAATATAAAATATCTTGGGATGACCCTAACCAAGCAAGTGAAAGATGTGTATGAGAAAAACTTTAAGACATTGAAGAAAGAAATTGAAGATATATCAGAAATATGGAGGCATCTTGCATTATCATGGATCAGCAGGATTAATATGATGAAAATGGCCATCATACCAAAAGCAATCTGCAGATTCAATACAATCCCCATTAAAACTCCAATACAATGCTTTATAGATCTTCAAAGAATAATCTCAGCTTTACAAGAAGCACTAAAAGACAGGAGAGTAAAAACAATTCTGAAATATAGTAGAACAACTTCTGGGGTATCATCACCCTAGATTTCAAGTTGTACTACAGAGTTATAGTAATAAAAACAGTATAGTATTGGCACAGATGCTAGCATGATTATCAGTGGAATTGATTTGAAAACCCAGACATACACTACAGACACCTTGGGCAATATTTAACAAATATTGCTGCTCAAATTGGATGGTTACATGCGGAAGAATCAAAATAGATTTATACATATCACCCTAAACAAAACTCAACTCCAAATGAGTCAAGGTCCTCATCATAAAACCAGAAAATTAAACTTGATAGAAGAGAAAGTGGGGAATAGGCTTGAACTCATTGGCACAGGAAAGGACTTTCTGAACAGAACACTGTTAGCACAGGCACTCAGATAAACAATTAATAAGTAGTACCACATGAAATTGAAAGCCTTTGCATGGTAAACACACTTTTATTTGAACAAAGCAACAGGTTAAAGAATGGGAAGAGAAAGTTTATTTTTTAAACTAACTGCATATCTGATTAAGGGTTAATATCCAATATGTAAAGAACTAAAAATACTGGACATCAAGAAAAAATACTCAAATTAGAATTGAGGTACAAATCTAGACAGATAAATCTCAAAAGAGGAAACTCAAATGACTAAGAAATGCCCAGCATCTTTATTCAGCAGGGAAGTTGAAATTAAGCCCACTTTGAGATTTTCATCTTACATCTGTCAGAATGGCTAAGATCAATCAAACAAGTGACAGCTCACGCTTGCAAGGATGTAGAATAGGGGACACTCACTCATTGCTAGTGTGCTATAAACTTGTACATTCTCTGGAAATGAGTGTAGCAGTTCCTCAGAAAGATGTGAATTGATGTACCTTGACATATAGCTAACAGCTCTTGAGATGCTCCATCCTACCACAAAGATACTTGCTCATCCATGTTCATTGCTGCTCTATTCATAATAGCCAGAAAATTTAAACAACCTAGAAGAACCTCAACAGAAGAATGGATAAAGAAAATGTGGTACATTTATACAATGGATTGTTATTGAGCTGTTAAAGAAATGAAATTTGCAGGAAAATGGATGGAGCTAGAAAAAAGTCATCCTGAGTGAGGTAACCCAGACCCAGAATATAAGTATGGTGTGTATTCACTTACATTTGGATATTAGCTATTAAGTCAATGATAACCAAGCTACAATCCATAGAAACACAAAGGAAGTTAGGCATAGAGTAAGGGACTAGGAGAGACAGATCTCCCAAGGAAAAGGAAATAGAATAACGAGTTATGGATTAACAAGTGGAGGTACTAGAACAAAAAAGATCATGTGGAGAGGGGGAGGGAAGTTAGCATGGACCACATGACGACCATTGCTGATTGACAAAGTTCCAGCATTTCAACATTGCAGACCACACTTCTCCAGCACTTTTTACTTTCATTTTTAATGCTTCTCACTATTAATGTCTTTCCCTTTAGGAATGTTTGTGTGGTCTTTGGTAAAGGATAAGAATGTGTACAATGGTAGCCTCTCTAAACAAAAAAATTCTTTGGAAAAAAATTTCTGCCACCATAGAAATAGGAATTACATTGTGTCCTCCTAATTGCACCAAGAACAGAAAAGTTAGAGATCTTCTAGATATATCTGATCCCAAGGATGAAATGCCTACAATTCAGATTCAGAGCCTGCAGCCATTAAGGGGAAGAGTTCAGTTAATAAGTATAGAGAAATCAGAATGGTATAGTGTAATGAGGAAAGAGTAAGACATCAGGACCTTGCCTCTTGGGACCACTATGACTGGAACAGGCTCATAGAGTAAGACTAAGAAATTGTAGTGTAATGTCTGCTCCCCAGAAGTGCTTTTCCCAAAGTCACACATTTAGATATGGGCCTCCATTCCCTTGGGGGCTTCTGAAAAGTTGCTAACAAGAGGACTTATAGCCCTCCATTAAATATGACTGCTGCTCATTGTCAAGGTCAAGGCTAGATTCCTCAACCCCTGATTTCAAGTCCCACCCTAGCTTACATGCCCCTTGTTTCCCATTTAATCCTATGTGCAAATATGGAGTATAAATGGTGTAGTCTTTGTGCTGGTAGCCAACCTCATTCACCCTCAGATAATGTCTGTCTCCTCCTCCCAGTCTACGCCACATATCCTCTTTGGAACATAAACCCTGACCTCCCTACCAAGGGTCATTTGAGAAATTTTGTAGAAACCTAATACAGTAGAAGCTTCACTCCACCCCCACAAATATACAGAAATGAAGGCAATCTAAATAAATTTGCCAAATAACAGGAAAAATAGAGCCCTCCCACTGGCCATCTCTTGTTACTAAATAAAGTTTTTATACTGGGAATAGATTATATCCAATAGAGTTGTTGGCCAAAGGGGTCACATGGGAAACCCCAAGCAACCCAAGCTTTTGTCAAGACTTTATGTTGCTGTCCAAAAGCTGATGGCAAGACCCTATTGCTGAAGGTGACACCTATACAATTCATTGAACATTGAAAAGTCAAGGTGTTGCCTACATAGAGCCTTCACTCCTATGGGCTAGAGTTTTTGGTACTGCATGTTTCTCTGCAAGCTACCAACAGAGAAAGGTAAATACTATCCCAGTTACAAAACCTTTGCTCTATACCTGTCTCCTGCCTGAAAGATAAGCTAATGCATGTTGGCACAAAACTAAGAAGTAACCATAACCAACCTTTACATGGTTTGACTTGAGGCCTACTCCCCAAGATGGAGCCCATACCTGACTTCTTAGACAACTAAGAACTTGAGACTGACTGCATAATGCAGGGATCTGGGGGTCAAACTCAATACTACTGTTCTACTAATGGAATGTAGTAATAAAATAACTCCTAATGACATGCTGTTAGAATCAGATCAGTGCCTTGCTCAGCCATTATCAGAGAAACTTCCTCCTACCACAGATGGGAATAAATCCAGAGACCCATATCCAGATATTATGCACTGAGTGAGAGATCAAGAACTATTCATCCCTAAAGGGATGTCAACACCAAAATTCCTCCTCTCATGGCTCAGAGAACCCTGCAGAAGAGGAGTCAGAAAGAGCTTAAGAGCCAGAGGGCAGGGAGGAACCAAGGAAACAAGACCTTCTAAACACAACAGGCACGAAGTATATGTAAACCCACAGAGACTGAGATAACATGTACAAGTCCTGTCTGGATCTGTAACAGATGGGCCCCTAGAGCTGAAAGGAGAAGTGGGCACCCACCCCCACACCTAATCCAGAAGCTATCTCCAATTGATAACCACTTGCAAATGAAAATATAGTTTTTTCTAAGGGAGTCTCACTGTGGAAACAAACTACTCCTAAGGGTAGGCTGCATGTCCAGTGGTAGATGTCCGACAGAAAAAAAAAAAACTCATGGCATCTTTGGAGGTTCCTTGTTGAGTAATGTTGTGTCAGGGCTTTATTTTCTTCCTTCTTTCCTTCCTTCCTTCTTTCCTTCCTTCCTTCTTTCCTTCCTTCCTTCTTTCCTTCCTTCCTTCCTTCCTTCCTTCCTTCCTTCCTTTCTTTCTTTCTTTCCTCCCTTCTTTCTTTGCTCTTTATTTTCACTAATTAATTAGTTATTTTATTCCACAGGTCCTTTGGATATACATTATGGCTTCTTATTTTGCCTTTTTATGGGATTCCTGTGTGTGCCAACAACTTGGTCTTTGTTTCTATATCTGTTTATTATGGGTTTTTTCTTTTTCTTTTCTTTGCCTCTTTTCCACAATTGATTGATTGATTGATTTTGTTCTGTCTTATTCTGAAGTATTTGTTTTCTGTTTTTTATTTTATTTTATTATTTTATTTTGTTATTATACCTTCGAAGCCTGTTTGTTTTCTATGAGAGGTAGAAAGGGAACAGATCCAGTTGGGAGCAGAGGTATGGAGGAACTGAGAGGGGTACAGGGGAAACCATAATCACGATATATTATATGAAATGAAAGCTATTTCCAATTACAAAGAGAGAGACATATAATTGTCTTACTACTGCACATGATTTAAATTCTTGAATTGGCTGTACCCTCAAGTGTCTCTCAGTTCTATGCAACAAGACAAGAGGCTATGTTTCTTAACAAAACTCTGTCTTGAATTGCTTTTCAATCAAAGAGACATGATTTCCTTACTCCTATTTATTGTTCACAAGAAATTCTTTGGTATGAATAACTTTCACTTTCCTGCTATATATGCTCCCTCCATACCATGGATATATTTTTTCTGTACTTTTGGTCATACTGTTACCATGGTTACAAATGATTTCCTTAACAATGAGCAATATTGTATAATGTTTAAAATTAATCAAGTTCCAAAGAAGTTCAACACAATTTCCATTTTCTATGGCAACCAAGCATCTGTAATCAATTGTATCTTTTAAGGTCACCAAATAGCACAGAGATAATTCATATTTGCAGATAAATATACTTTACTTATTACAGAACATTTTATTTAGTAAGAAAAGACAAGAAAAGATGCTAGAGAAGAGACATATGATAGAATTAATGTGTAAGAGTAAATTTCACAGGTGACATAGGCTACCTGGCCATTTATATATTGCCAAAACCTACAAACAAAAATACAGTATCAAGCAAGCTGGCCATGGTAAACCATTGAAATAAGTTTATTCACTACTGTCTTTGAGATTTCACCTTCCTGGGTTTAAACCAAACTCCATAATTGTTCAAATAAAAGCAAAACAGAAATGAGCTTTTATTCAGGTACAGAATAGGCTTGTGTAAATCAAGATACAAGCTGGATTTAGATACTGACAAGGTCTCTGTTCTTTTGTATTTATTGCACTGCTGACTTGAGTTTATTGTGTGTCCCTTTTCATTAAATTTGTTCTTTGATGACTTCACACACGTGCATAATGTATACTGGACATTTATCCCTTCCCTCTTCCATTTCTCTGTTGCTGAAGCCTAATCCCTCACCTTTCTCTTGAGGCTCATTGATTTTTCTGTTGTGTTTTTTAAAAAATATTTTTATTTTATAATTAATTAAATTTTACATATCAACCACAGGTTCCCCGTCCTCTCTCCTCCCATCTCCAGCCTTCCCCCACAATCAAACCCCCATTCCCACCTCCTCCAAGGCAGGGTCTCCAGTGGGGAGTCAGCTCAGCCTGGAAGATTCAGCTGGGGCAGGTCCTATTCCCTCCTCCCTACACTAAGGCTGAGCAAAGTGTCTCAGCATAGGCCCTAGGTTCCAAAAAGCCAGCTCATGCACCAAGAATGTTGTGTTGTTTCTTCCACCTTTGATATGATGGTTTTTGTTTTATCTCACTATATTTTATTTTGTTGTGTTTGGTTGTTATATCTCAGAAGCCTATTCTTTTCTAATTATAGACAGGAAGTGGTTCTGGATGGAGGGAAGGAACTGGGAGGAGTAGAGGGAGGATGATCTGTATTCAAATTATTATGTATGAGAAAAGAATCTATGTTTAACAAAAGGGAAAATATTTTTCTCACATTCTTGTTTATTAGTTTTGATTTGTGGGCCCACTCCTTTTAATACCGTCCATAGGACCACAGACTTGGAGCTATGTATTAGAACCTGGTAGGATCAGCTATTGGCACACAGCTGAAAATACTGACTCTTCTTCTCCCAGAATCTATTAATAGTCAGTATTCCAGTGGTTAATGGTAGTGTCTTGAGAGTCCCTCATCCATGTGTGATGGCTTGCTTACAGAACAAGTCTTGTGCAAGCTCAGTGTAGGAAACTAAAGATGCTGAGTTCATAAGTTCAGTGGCTGAGTCAAATCTGCAGTGCAGAATTTGATAGCCCTTCATCCTGTCTTTTGGCAATTTTGTTGTTCTTCATCTATTCTAGCATTCATTTATTAAAATTCTTGGGTCTTTGGCTTGTTCTTAGCTTTGATATTAAGATATGAATGTATGTGACTTGTTTATTAATAAGATAGTGTTATGTGGATTGTGGTCAAAGGCTTCAGAACAGTGCTTTTCAAGCTGTGGGTTGCAACTTCTTTGAAGATCACATATCAGACATCCTTTGTATCAGATATTTCCATTATGATTCATAACAAATTATGATTTAGTAGCAAAATTACAGCTATGAATTTGTGATGAAATAATTTGATCATTGGGGGTCACCACAACATGAGGAACTGTATTAAAGGGTGGCAGCATCAGGAAGGTTGAGAACCACTACTCTAGGACATAAGGTGCTTAGCTGATGTAGTGTTCCTCATCGTTTATCTGTACTGGCATGTTAGATATGTTTCATAGAGTTGAAAGCTTTGCAGAAGATGAAAACTAAGACTTCAGATGACAAATAATTTGCCATAAAGTAAAGAAAATATAAGGAAGGGTACTGCTTTCCTTTGCTGAGATGTTTTCAAAATAACTAACTTTCCTTCAGTTAAATGAAGCCTTTAAGATTTAGTATATGTACCACATTTTCTTTATCCAGTCTTTAGTTGAAGGTCATCTAGGTTGTTTCCAGGTTCTGGCTATTACAAACAATGCTGATATGAACATAGCTGAGCAAATGCCCTTGTGGTAAGATTGAGCATTCCTTGGGTATATGCCCAAGAGTGCTATAGCTAGGTCTTGGGGGAGATGGATTCCCAATTTTC
Source organism: Onychomys torridus (assembly GCF_903995425.1). Lineage (NCBI taxonomy): Eukaryota > Metazoa > Chordata > Mammalia > Rodentia > Cricetidae > Onychomys > Onychomys torridus. The sequence goes on from NC_050459.1 coordinate 48,312,337, forward strand.
TAAGGAAGCACCATATTGATTTCCAAAGAGGTTGTACAGGCTTGCATTTCCACCAGCAGTGGAGGAGAGTTCCCCTTGCTCCACATCCTCTCCAGCATATACACAATGGACTACTACTCAGCAGAGAAAAACAGTGACATCATGAGGTTTGCAGGCAAATGGATAGATCTAGAAAAAATCATCCTGAGTGAGGTAACCCAGACTCAGAAAGACAAACATGGTATGTACTCACTCATAGTAGGATAGTAGATGTAAAACAAAGATGACTAGACTGCTACACAACTCCAGGGAGGCTATCTAGAAAATGGGACCCTAGGAAAGACACGGGGATCACCCAATGACAGAGAAATGAATGAGATCTACATGAACAACCTCGATGAGAGTGGGAGTAATGAAGGGCAAGGTTCGAGGGAAAGAGAGCTTAGGGGAGCAGGAGATCCCAGCTGGATCAAGAACAGAAAGGGAGAACAAGGAATAACAGACCATGATAAATGATGACCACATGAGAACAGGAAGAAGCAAAGTGCTAGAGAGGTCCCCAGAAATCCACAATGATACATCCACTGTAGACTGCTGGCAATGGTCAAGAGAAAGCCTGATCTGACCTAGTCCGGTGATCAGATAGCCAAACATCCTAACTGTCGTGCTGGAACTCTCATCCAATAACTGATGGAAGTGGATGCAGAGATCCTCAGCCAGGCCCCAGGTGGAACTCCAGGAGTACAATTGTAGATAAAGAGGAGGGACTGTAAGAGTGTGAATTGTTGAGACCAAGATTGGAAAAGCACAGGGACAAATAGCCAAACTAATGGAAACACATGAATTATGAACCCAAAGCTGTGGAGCCCCCAGCTGGATCAGGCCCTCTGGATAAGTGAAACAATTAAATAGCTTGAACTGTTTGGGAAGCACCCAGGCAGTGGGACCCGGACCTGTTCTTAGTGCATGAGCTGGCTGTTTGGAACCTTGGGCTTATACAGGGACACTTTGCTCAGCCTGGAAGGAGGGGACTGGACCTGCCTGTACTGAATTCACTAGGTTGAATTGAATCCCAAGGGGAGTCTTGGCTTGGAGGAGATGGGAATGGAGGGGAGGGGCTGGGGGGAAGATGGGGACGGAGCAGGAGTGGGGAGGACAGGGGAACCCATGGCTGATATGTAAAATTAAAACACAAATATAATAAATAAAAATTAAAAAAAGAAGTGAAAAAAAGATTTAGTATAAAAGCTGATGACTGACAATAAGTCTTCTGATATATATTTACTTGCTGCATCTGCTTCTTTGGCTCAACCCTCATGATTAACAGAGACCTTTGTCCCTCACACCCACCCTGTGAATCCATACAAATAGCACATCTAAGCACCAAGTTTTCACTCTTATTTTATCTCTGAGGGCTTTTGAAGGATGAATCCTGCCAAAGAAGTCATTGAAAGAACTTATTTTTTTTCTCTTATAACATGAAATTTTGAGGGTATCCTAGACTTCTAAGAGAAGTTAGGTATCATATCTGTTGTTTTACTGCCCAGGCACATAGCATCAGACAAGAAATGCCAGCTATGTTTATTCTAGCCACAGGTCTGGCTGATTTCTATAAATTTAGTGATAGCAAGATTGGCAGACTTTTCTATATCCATCTCCACGTTGGCAGAAAGTTAATAAGTGACTTTATTTTTCTCACTCCAATTTAAGACTAAGTGACATTTTCTCAAAGGCATGGAAAACTTTTTCCTCATGCTATAAACAAGGCATCATTTGTTCAAGAGGTACCTGTGAGGCTGTCTCTTTGCATTATATTTCACCCAGCAGAAACCTCTGCCTGCCTGTCACTTGCTCAAGTGCTCTCAGCACTGATGACAGTGAGGATTCTGTCTTGGTGCAGCTAATGAGGGAACTGATGTAGCTATTGGCATGGGGACACATTAGGCTGCCTTTGTTGGCAATGGTACTCACTGGGTGCCACTGAAAATAGGGAGAGATCTTAGACAGTACTGTCCTGTGTTGACAGAACTACCCATGTCCATATGGTTGAAAGATGTTGGATGCTATACTCCTTTTCATCCCTTCTTCCAGTCACCAAAGAGTAAGTATTTTGTGTATGTGTGTGTGATGTGTGTCTCTGTTTGTGTTTACTTGCATATGCATGTGTGTGGAGGTCCTGTGTCATTTTGCAATTGTTCTGCACCTTACTCTTTGAAATAAATTCTGTCACTGCACCTGGAGATCAGTGATTGGTTAGACTAGCTGGCCAGTGAGCTCCAGAGATCTGCCTGTCTGTGCCTGCATCGTCCTCCACCCAGCGCTGGAATTATGTGCACATTCTTGGGTTTTTAAGCTGGTTCTGGGTATCTGAACTCAAATCCTCATGTTTACATGGCTGGGAACTTTATACAGAATGGACCATTCTAGATGTTCTTTCTCTCTAGGGGCCTTAACCGAAGAATGAAGGAAGAAAAATAGAATAGAGGATTATGAAATATATAAATGCTGTTATGTTGTTATTAGAAAACTTGGGATATCAAAACCTAGGAATCTCATAAAAATCTAGATAAAAACAAATGTTGCCACCAATTTGTGCTGACAGTCTGCTTCTTCCTTGCTCTGCAACCAAAGTACAGAATCACTTCCTAGTTTAAATGGGAGGCTTGTGCCATGAAGGACAAACATATTTCAACCTCTGCAACAAAGCAATGTAAAATGTAATTAACTTCAAAACTCTTTAGATTTGTGAGCCTTCAATTTACTCAAATAAATTGACCGAGACTTTGAGACATAAAACATATGACTGGGTGATGCATGAACTGAGGAACAAAGTAATAACCTGAGAATGAGTACAGAAAACAAATGAACAAGTTCAGGGCCAGAACCATGAAATGGCTTTGTTCAAAAAGAGCCAGAGAAGGCTTCTACCTAACATAAATTTTATTTTGAATGGCCTTGTTCTCTACTCCTAGGCAGCCATGCTCACATTCCAACTAGGTCAAGGGAAAAACAATATGATAGATTGTTTATGACATGTGAGAAGATCTGTGGTCCTTTTTCTGAATGAGGATTGTGCTGTGGATATTGCTCTGTGTAAATAAAATTCTGATTGGCCATTAGCCAGGTAGGAAGTATAGGCGGGACAAGCAGAGAAAAGAATTGGGGGAACAGGAAGATGGAGGGAGAGACACTGCCAGCCGCCGCCATGACAAGAAAGATGTAAGGTACTGGTAAGCCATGAGCCAAGTGGCAACTTATAGACTAACAGAAATGGGTTAATTTAAGATATAAGAACTAGATAGTAAGAAGCCTGCCATGGTCATACAGTTTGTAAGCAATATAAGTTTCTGTGTGTTTACTTGGTTGAGTCTGAGCATCTATGGGCCTGGCGGGTAAGAGAGATTTGTACTGATTGTGGGCCAGGCAGGAAAACTCTAACTACAGCATTTTCTCACCAGGCACTTTTTAAATGGGGTGGGGGGGGCAGGGATATCTTTGAGGGAAAGAGAAGATAGAAAGTAAGAAAAACACTTCATATAAAAATACAGATCTAGGAGCTGGAGAGGTGACTCAGAGAAGTTTGGGGGTTTATTGTTCTTGTGGAGGACCAGAGCTTAGTTCTAATTATCCTCATTGGGCAGCCCACAATTGCCTTCAACTCCAGCTCCAAGGGATCTGATGCCCTCTCTGGACTTTGTGGGCACTTATGCTCATGAGTACACACACACACACACACACACACACACACACACACACACTTATATGCACAACTGAAAACTAAAGTCTTCAAAAGAAATTTAGACTCAAGAGGAAAAGCAAAGGATAATCAGACTACAACCCACAGTTCCAGAGAAGCTAGGAAATAAGGAGGACTCTAAGAAGGATGGATGGATAGCCTTGGGAAGGAGAAACAGAGGAGATCCCCATGAGTAAACTGGAGATGGGAGGGCAATAGAGGGGAGGAGATGAAGGATGAGAACATGAGGGAATGGAATAGTCAAGCTGGGGGAGGGGTGGAGTGGAAGAGCAATGAAATAGATATCTTGATAGAAGGAGACATTATGGGGTAAGGGAGAAACTGAGCGCCAGAGAAATTCCCAGGAATCCATAAGGATGACCCCAGATTAGACTACTAGCAATAGTGGTGAGGGTGCCTGAGCTGGCTTACCATGGTAATCAGATTGTTGAATACCCTAACTGTCATTATAGAGCCTTCAAGTAACTGATGGAAGTAGATGCAGAGATCTACAAGCAAGCACCAGGCCAAGCTCCAGGAGTCAAGCCAAAGAAAGGGAAGAGGGATTCTATGAGCAAGAGGGGTCAAGATAATGTTGGGGAAATCTACAGAGACAACTGAACCAAGCTCAAAGGAACTCAAGAACTTTGGACTGATAGCTGTGGAACCTGTGTGGAACTGGACTGGACCCTCTGCATATGAGAGATAGTTGTGTAGCTGAGTCTATTTGCCTGGAAGTGTAATCATGTCGGGCTCTATCCCTGGTGCATGAGCTGGCTTTCTGGATCCCATTACTTATGGTTGGACACCTTGCTTACCCTTGATGCAGAGTGGGGGGGCTTGGTCCTGCCTCAACTGAATGTACCTGGCTTAGGTGTCCCCTCATGGGAGAACTTACCCTGTTGGATGTGGGGATGAGGGATGGGTCAGGGGAAGATGGTGGAGGAGGAAGAGGAGGAGGGATGAGAGAAGGATCTGTGGGTGGTATGTAAAATAAAAAATTAAAATTAAAAAAATGTGAAAAAAAGACACTTAGTTATAGTGCTCTGTTGAAAAGGCAGTTGCTAACAATTGCTTAAAGAAGTGCCTTTTTATTTAAAATCACAGTGATTGAAATTCATGATTTGCTTAAAAGCGTTGTAAAATCTCAATGTCTCTGTCACAGAGTTTTCTGAGGATATATTCTCTTTAGGTCTGTCTTGACCTTCAGTACTTGAATATATTCTTTAATATTTGTGCTGATTAATCTTGATTTTCAACTTGATTGGGTTTGGAATCAACTAAAAACCATGCTTCTGGGCAGGTCTTGTGAGGATATTTCCAAGAAAGATGTGTTGAAGTAAGAATATCCTTTTAAAATGGGCAGGCAGAGTATTTATAAAGATATTCCTTGAAAAAGTAATGCTGTTTGCCTGCCCAACTTTGCTTCTTTTCTTCTTATCAGCGTCTCTCCAGTAATTACATAGGCATCCAGTGCCAGACTGGGACAGCTGAAGCACCCAACTTCATGAACTGAGTACCTATCAGAACCCCAGCTTCTCTAGCATGCTGGTGACCATTGTTGTACTATCTAGCACCTATTGTGTAAGCCAAAGTCATAACATCTCCTTTTGCATATTCATTATATCAGTTCTGTTTCTATGGAGAACCCTGATTATTATAGAATATGATGATGACTAGACTGTTTTATTCCATTTAACCTTTCCCTGGTGTTTCACATCAGGATTGCAAAAGAGAACTTTGTTGTTTATTTGTTTATCTGTTTGAAGAATGTTTTTGTTTACCAGTGTCTACACTGGGATGGAAATGGGTCAGTGTCTTGGTTACTTCTGCATTACTATTACTACAGTTGCTCAACAAAAAAGCAACTTAAAGAAGGAAGAATTTGTTTTGTCTCACGGTTTTGGCAAGTTCAGTCCATCATGGTGGGGGAAAGCATGAAGAAGTTCAAGGGGGTGGGAATTTTGGAAGTGTCTTCTTACCACTGTGGGTCAGAAAGAAGAGAACAATGGAACCAGGGCTGGGTACCAACTTTAACTACTAATGGCTTTTCCTACAAGCTAGTCTGTACCACATAAAGGATCTGCAACCTTCCAAAACTTTTCTACCTGTTGAGGAGTATGCTTCCAAACCATGAGCCTGTGGAGAAATTCCGAGTCAATCCACAATAGGCAGTAACTATAAGTGATTTCAGGTCTGCTATTTCTAAGTCTGAAGTTCTTGGAGATTCTAGAAAAGCCACCATTGTGCTAAGAATCAGAGAACATCCTTTCACTTTGGAGCAAACTGGTCATAAAGGAATATTGTCTTCTTTTAAAATAAAGGAAATTCTAAAGAGAATACATCAGGTATATTAATACACTAAATGTGTCTTATGCTTGTAAAAATAGGACATGGTGTGAATTCTCAAAGGTGATTGTTAGAATCTAAGAAAGTAATGTAGGAAAATAAGGATTTTGTGGACAGGTTACTAGGGAAACAGCCTGAGCTGTAGGATCACATTTAAGACCAATCATAGCATACCTCCAGAATTTCGGAGCTGGAAGAAAGTATTAATGTACTTCATATGAAATGTTAGTTAATGGCTTATAAGTTTATTAATTTTGAGGTACATTTGGTACAATCAGATCTTTTGTTAATAAAATCTTGCTGCCTCATTTCCTTAGAATTTTGCAAACAAAATATCTACAAGATATATTTTCTCCTTGCTGGCAGCAAACTAAATGATGGAACATACTGTTCTCTTGACAATTCAAAGGAGACACAGAAAATAAGCACATTTGCAATCACCTAGTAGCACATCTGAAATTACCTGTGTTCCTATTAGGTAAAAATATATGAAATGGTATCTAACTCCATGCTCACATTTCCATTGCTGTTATCAGGAAAATGAAATCTCTTACTAAAATAATGAGAAAAAACTCCTGTCCACAAAGCACTTATTCTTTTTAAATTTAATTTCTTTTGACTTTGTATAATAGGAAGGCTCATTTTCTTTTACTGTAGCACTACAGATAATTCCAAGCAGCATAAATACAATTTTCTTTTCTTACACTCAAATCCTTTAGAAATTCTGGAAATATTCTAGAGCATATAAATGGATCTTAGTCTTGGTTCTATAATTTCTTCAGTTTTTCATGTTGGCCTAACCAAGCAGGCAAGCAAGAAAGTTAAGAAAAAATAAAAATAAAACAAATTTCTAAGCAAGGAGATAATTATGTTGATAAATGGCTGATTATCTAAAAACACAGGCTTGCAAATGGTGCTTTCTCTATGAAATTAGTATCTTCAGTCTCAAGAACTTCATACATGCACACAATGAAATATGTTCATGCTTCACCAATCACTTTCCTCCTCCAACTCCTCTGTATTCCCCCAAATTATGCCCCAACTTCATTTCTCCTTTATTCTTTACTATTGATAAGCCACTAAGTCCATTAGTGCTACCCAAACCTGCATTATCAACTCAGCTAAAATCCTTGCACAGACAAGGAGACCCAACTTACAGGAGAGATGCAGTCAGTTGATAAAAATTACTCTCTCCCTTCTTTTCTGTCTATACTCAATCTTAATTTGGGGTCAACTTTAGGTGTATTTTTATGTGAAATGTCATGATGCTTGTTAGATCACTCTGACTACAGTCTCTCATCTGACACCAAATTGTAAGCAAAGCATGGCTGGGTAGCCTAGGGTAAATAATTGTACCCGATTACAATCTTATTTATTTGTCCAACTAGATACTCAGACTTACTTCTTTCACAGTGCTTCTAATCTTGTGGTGTTATAATTACTGTAATGTTATTTTCCTGGTCTGTTAATGTTTCATTTAAACTAGAGATATTGAAAGCAAAAGCGGCACTATCTAATTGAAAAACAATATTTAAAGATAAAATAAAATAAGTGACGACATCAAAAAATCCCATGTGATTCCAATCACTTTTATTTTATCATGTAAAATTTTTGGCAAATATACATTTGTAAACACTTGAGGAAGAGGAGGAATGATTCAAACAACATTTCAGCATACATATTAGTTATTTTTCTATCACTGTGACCAAAATATCTGCCAGAAACCACTTAGAAGATGAAATGCTCATTTGGGCCCAAGATTTCAGAGGGATGCCCATCCATCCTGGTGGGTACAGCAGGAAGAGGATGTGGTCAAGCTGTTCATACTGCTGCTGTCTATGAAGGAGAGAATCAACTTGGAACCACAGCAATTATAAACTCCAGCGGTCCACCCTTTCAGATCTGCTTCAGTCAACCCAGCCTCGCCATGTGCCATCCCCGCCCGGCCCTAATGTCATTCTTTTGAGCATTGTAATTTGACTTCTGATTTCATGAATCCTTTAGACATATTTGTGTTCAGAACCCCATGTATACTGGTTTCAAAATCAAAGTTGGTAAGCCCATGCCCTTTATTCTTATACCTTATTTTTGAAGTAATCAAGTACAGAATCAAGTTAAGCAATAAGAATGGTTTTACAAAGCTTAAGTTATCGTATGTTGAACCACCCTTGCATCCCTGGGATGAAGCCTACTTGATCATGGTGGATAATTGTTTTGTTGTGTTCTTGGAGTCTGTTTGCTAGTATTTTATTGAGTATTTTTACATCAATGTTCATGAGGGAGATCGGTCTGTAGTTCTCTTTCTTTGTTGCATCTTTGTTTGGTTTAGGAATCAGGGTAATTGTAGCCCCATAGAAGGAGTTTGGTAATATTCCTTCTGCTTCTATTGTGTGGAGCAATTTAAAGAGGATTGGTATTAAGTCTTCCTTGAAGATCTGGTAGAATTCTGCACTGAAACCATCTGGTCCTGGGCTTTTTTTGGTTGGGAGACTTTTAATGACTGATTCTATTTCCTTAGGGGTTGTTGGACTATTTAAATGGTTTATCGGCTCTTGATTTAACTTAGGTATGTGGTACCTATCCAGAAAATTATCCATTTCTTTTAGATTTTCCAGTTTTATGGAGTAGAGGTTTTTGAAGTATGACCTGATGATTCTCTGGATTTCCTCATTGTCTGTTGTTATGTCCCCCTTTTCATTTCTGATTTTGTTCATTTGGATGCTCTCTCTGTGTCTTTTGGTTAGTTTTGATAAGGGCTTGTTTATCTTGTTGATCTTCTCAAAGAACCAACTCTTTGTTTCATTAATTTTTTGTCAAGTTATCACATTGGTTGCATTTCCTTATGATTTTATGAGATATTTGCAGAAACAAGTTCTAAAGATTCCTTTAGGAATAGAAAGTGTTTATAAAACAGTTTCTAAAGGCCAATTGCACAGTTTCATCTGCTGCTTGGGGCTTAGTAATATTATAGAATTGTGAAATAATGAGAAGTATGGCAAAAAGAGACAAAAGGAAAACATGCCTTTTTCTACTGAATTTAAAACAAATGTGTGTGCATAAGAATTACAGAATTGCACATTTCACTTATTCATTGTCATTTTACCATCATGGATAAGAACACCAGCCAGGATTTAAAACTTAATAAATAAAACTAGATCTGTATGATTCCTGAGATATAAAGACATGTTCCTATAAATCATTGCAACTTCAGACAGCAGAGTGATCTTATTTTGTACATTCTTTGAAGACAATCTCAAACACGATTTCAGTCCTGTCTGTTATAAGCTGCAGAAAAGAACCTCTAAGATATTTCTTCTAATTCTTTGAATTTCCATTTATTTTTTTAAATTGTCAACTTTGTAGTTCCTCAATTAAGAAAACAGGGTATTAATCAGGGTTCCCTAGAGTAACAGAAGTGATAGAATGACTCTCTATAGATAGAAAGGAGTTTTATTAGGATGGCTTACAGACCATATTCCAGGTAGTCCAACCACAGCTGCCTACGAATCGAATTTCTGAGAATCCAGTACTGTGGGATGTTCTGTATGTTAAATCAGAAGAGCCCTTTGGTGTGGGACAGAAAAAAACCAATATTTTTATTTAAATCAGGTTGATTATAAATGCAATCTCTTTCTAAAGAAGAAAAGGGGATATGATATAGATATAATGAGATGAAAGGGTAGATTAATGTACTTACTTCTAAAGAGCAACAACTCATTTAAAATGTTTTACATTGGTATAGATTTTAGTCTATTGATACAAACTTAAAGTTAATTTTTTTATACTGTGATATTTCAGATAGATAGATAATCTTCAAATACTTCAAAGACCTTCAGAATACAGCGTTTAAAATATTTTTAAAATTTAGACAAGAAACTGTTCTTGCCTGGACTGCTTGATTGACTGGATGTGCAGGACCCATAGAAAGGTGACCACTAAACTTTGCTTGACAAAATGGCCCTTCAGGTTCCTGCTTCGCAGAGGAAACTGCCAGACATTCTACAGGACACTGAGAGAAGTGACTGAGAGACTCTAGCCCTGTGGGCTGAAGACAAATGCCCCAATTTTACAAAGGAACATAGGTGACTGTCCAGGCTGCCAGCTGTCTCTGTCTACTCTTGCAAGACTCCCAAAAAATGCTTGCATCCTTCTCCCTGTTCTCAGGTAATATTATATCCTTCTGAGGTCTTTGATGTAGTTGAAGACTAGATAGTATAATTTCCTCAGTTATGATACAAGATAAGTTAGATACAAAACCTTAGACTCACAAATATAAGATAGATAGGATATCTTCTTTAATATTGTAACTGTAATTCTTGCTTGATAATTGTTTTGTTATATGTAATTGTACTATGTAAAAGTTAAAACCTTGCTTTTAAAAAAAAAGAAAAGGGGAAGTGCTGTGGGATGTTCTGTATGTCAAATGTGTTGCTCTGATTGGTTAAAATAAATAAAGTGCTGATTGGCCAGTAGCCAGGCAGGAAGCATAGGGTAGGCGGGACAAGGAAGAGGAGAAAGCTGGGAAGTGAAGGCAGAGGAGAGAGCCATGGCCAGCCATCGCCATGGCATAAAAGACATAAGGTATTGGTAAGCCATGAGCCACGTGGCAAAGTATAGATTAATAGAAATGGGTTAATTTAAGATAAAATAAGTAGATAACAAGAAGCCTGCCACAGCCATACAGTTTGTAAGTAATATAAGTCTCTGTGTGCTTACTTGGTTGGGTCTGAGTGACTGGCAGGTGAGAGAGATTTGTCCTGACTGTGGGCCAGGCAGGAGAACGCTAACTACAATCCAGTAGTTGTTCAATTGCAGAGGCTACATGTCTTAGCTGGTCTTCAGTGAACACTGGAATCCCAAAGAAGTAGGTGCCAGTGCCCCTGAAGTAATTAACTTGCTAGTGAGAGCAGGATCAACCAAGAAGAAAGAAAGAGAAAGATATAAAGAAAGAAAAAGAGAAAAAAAAGAAAGAGAGAGAGCTTCCTTTATTCATGTCCTTTATATAGGCTTCTAGAAAAAGGTGTGGTATGGTTCAGATTGAAGGTAGATCTTCCCACCTCAACAATCCCTATTAGAAGTGGATCTTCCCAGTTCTGCTGTGGGATGCTCTGTATGCTATGAATGTGTTGCTCTGATTGCTTGATAAATAAAAAGCTGATTGGCCAGTAGTCAGGCAGGTAGTATAGGTGGGGTACACAGACAAAAGAATTCTGGAAAAAGGAAGGCTGAGTCAGGAGATGCCAGCCCACTGTCCAGGGAACAGCATGTAATGGCACACAGGTAAAGCCATAGAACATGTGCCAACATACAGATTAACAGAAATATGTTAAGTGTAAGAGCTAGTCAGTAATTAGCCTGAGCTAAATGGCCAAGCAGTTTTAATTAACATAAGCCTCTGTGTGTTTATTTGAGTCCAAGCAGCTGCAGGACTGGTGGATGAGAGAGATTTGTTCTGATCACAGGCCAGGCAGGACACAGAAAACCTTCAGTTACACACTTCAAATGATTTAGTTAAGAAAAAAATACCTCACAAATGTGCCCAGTCATTTGGGTTTTAGTTAATTCCAGATGTAGTCAAGTTGACAACCAAGGATATCCATCAAAAACAGTTTATATTTTGATAGCTTTTGTGTTCTTTTCATTCCTTCTCCATCCCAAATCCTTCTCTACCACCTAGTGAGCAGTACAAATATTTCCTTCAGTAGTTTCCCTGAACCAACAATTGGCACAGTAATAATGATAGAAGCTAATAACAATCTGTTCTTCAATTCCTTAATAATGTTGCATTCAAATAGTATTAGGTTTGGAATGGTCTGCACTGTAGAGGTGGTATCTTGAGAATCCTAAAAAGTTTTTCATTGTGTGAACTTAAATCTGTACTGAATTCAGTTCGTGTCTATAGGTCTGTCATTTAATCTCACTAGAACTTTTCTGTGACTTAAAAGAGAGAGTAGAGACAGATATTCTTTAGATCCTCCCCCCCCCCAGAACTGACCTTTAAAAATAGATTCTTGGGGTTGGGGATTTAGCTCAGTGGTAGAGTGCTTCCCTAGCAAGCGCAAGGCCCTGGGTTCGATCCTCAGCTCCACATTAAAAAAAAAAAAAAAAGATTCTTTTTCTTTATCTCTGAAATCTGCAATTGAGGTCACTGTCAGCTTTACAGGAAGCATGCATCCCTTTTCCTACGCTTTATTGGACTGTTCTGTGGGTTCAAACTGGCTGTTTCTGTGCAATGGATATTATTGGCTCTTCACACAGGAATCAGTCCATGTTACCCTAAGACTCCTCATAAGACACTATTAAAGCATAGCAGCATCCATGGGAGAAAACTTTCTCACCTTCTGATTTCCAGTTTCTTTTTCTACTTTCTTTATTCCATCCTTGGTTCTCAGGATTCTCATGAGGTAGAAAATCACTCTGACTTTTTCATTTTATTTCATTTACATAAATTCTGAATAACAAATTAAATCATTTGAAATTGATTAATCCCAAGATCCTGAAAAACCTGTTACACCTTTATAAATGCTTTGATGTGTAGGCAGACTTTTCTGTCCCACCAGTCAGCTCCCAAATAACCACATAGAGAGTTATTATTAGTAAAAAATGCTTTGCTGATAGCTTAGGCTTGTTACTAACTAGCGTTTACAACTTAAATTAACTCACCTTTCTTATTTATGCTCTACCACATGGCAGTAACTTTTCTTCAGTATGGCATGTTCATCTGGTTCCTTTGCATCTGCCTTGTGACTCTGCCTTTTTTTCCCCTAGCATTCTTTCAGTTGGGCTCTTGAGCCTAACCTCTTCCTGCCTAACTATTGGCAAGTTGGCACTTTATTAAAACATATTCACAGAGTACAAAGGAATTATTCCACAGTATTGATGTCTTGGGAAATATTCTTACATATATACTTTTAACCCAAGTATGAAAAACAGTTTAAAATAGTATGTGCATGTGTGTTTATCCTATAAACAACCCCATTTCCTAATTAAATGCTTATTTATTTCTTTTCTCATGTGCATATGTATGTGTGTGTTTACATATGTGTACACAAGTGTGAAATCTTGGTCGTGTGTGTGTGTGTGTGTGTGTGTGTAGAAATCCACTGTTGATGTCAGAAGTCCCCTTCACTTTCCACCTTGTTCACTGAGACAAGGTCTCTAAATTTGAACTCAAAACTAGCTGATCAAGCTAGTCTGTATGGCAAGCTTACTCCAGGGGTCTGTCTGTGGGTGCTGGAATTACAGAACAGCCATCATGCTCATGTGAGTGATAGGGTTCCAAACTTCAGTACTCATCCTAATATAAAGAAAGGTTATTATCCATAAAGAAGTATTTCTTTAGACTGGGGGACAACTGACTTTTTATATAATGTTTGTATATCAACAGCTCATCTCATTCAGGCCTGTTTAGCATTAATACCTCTTTCAAGTTCATCTGTTAGGAGCAATACACTTGACTCTCCTCCCTATCTACAAGACCCCCACAGCCAGGTTCTCCTGCAGAGTATCTCTTCTCTTTAAGGAGTTCCATCTCCATGCCTGATATAATTGGGCATTCCAGAACAGGACTTGCTAAGAGAACCCTGACATTTCCCCCTTTTTAAAACATTTCTTAGTCTCCAAGCCCTGAATGTTTCCTTTATTTTCTTAACTCTATTTCTTTTCATCCTACTACTTATTACTCTAGTTCTTCACTAGGACAACTCAATAATTAATGAATCGTCCATATTCTGTCCATTTTTGAAAACAAATATCTAGAATGCAACCAATTGTTTTTCTAAAATAGACAAATAATATTTTAAATTTCTAAGGTTATAACATAGTTATGTTTCTGACTTCTCTTTCCTACCTCCAAACTCTCCAAATGACCCTCTCCACTCCCTTTCAAATTCATGGCCTTTTCTTTAATTGTTATCATATGCATATATGTATATATGTATAGTCCTAAACATAACCTGCTTGTTATATAATGTTGTGTGTATACATGTTTTGAGGTCTGATCATTTAACAATGGCCAAAAAAATGGTGTGTTATTCATTAGGAAAGACTATCTCCTATGCTCTCAGCTTTCCTCCGTTACCTATTGTTCTTTAGGTAGGCTTGAGGCTTCCCAGGCTTTTTCCCATCCATTTTTACATGCATGTTGGTGTTGTCCTCATTCAGCTTATGTTTGAGCAGTAATGCTGATGAGACTGTTGGTGTAGCTTCTGACATCACTAGGAGACACAGTCTCACAGCCAATTCCCCTGATGCACAGACTCTTATAATCTTTCCACTTCCCTCTTCTGCAACATTCATATCATTCATACTGTAAGTCTATTATACATTCATATGACCCTCAAATAAATTATTATGATTTAAAGAAAAAAGCCCCAAGTTCTTTTTGTAGATTCAAAGGCTTGACATAGTTTGGCCCATTTTGTTTCTCTAGTCTCATAGCTTACCATTTGTGCCCATTGATTCTTAAGTTTTTAACTTTGTTTTGAAATAAATGATTCCACATGTACCTATTAAATATCCCTTTTCTGTCATCTATAATTATTTATTTCATGATTGATCAAGGAATTATCCACAAGAAGTATTAGGGATTCCTTTTAAAGAAATAGATTTGGGATTCCTTACTTAAATTCTCTTTGTGGAATATAATTGGGTCTGCACTTGTTCAGATGCCCCACAGAAAATAGTTGGGAGCATTTTATTTCTTCCACATCATCTCTACCAGATTTTCCACAACAACCTCAGATTAAGCAGGTATGCAGTATATTTATCATGGCTCCTTGTAAATTATCCTCCATGGAGCTTTATCCAACTTCTATCCATTCCCAAAACGTTTTTTGTTGCCTCCATTCTATCCATAATCAAAGTTTGTCTTTATTTCCTTATTTTTGCTTCTCTTTTTCCTTTCTATATTAAAAACCACCCCCTCTTGGCTAAGCGATGGCAATCTTTGCATGTCATATCACAACAGCCTTCTGTCTTCTCCCTACTTTCATAATCATTTCTCATGCTTACCCCAACAACTTAACATAAGGTGGTGGGAAAGAATATCTACTGTTCCATTGTTTAAGAGGCTCTGAAGTCTTCCCCTTGTATTATATCAGTATGAAACAAAACATCATTGCAGTAGCCAGTGAGGTTTTATATCATTCACATTTTACCTGGTCTTCATGCCCACTGGCTTAGCTTAACTTGCTCACTATTCTACAGCTTCACCTCAGGCAGTTCTTTGACTTTAGGCACTTTGTATTATACATATCTTCCTTCCTTCCTCCCTCTCTTCCTTCCTTCCTTCCTGTCTGCAAACTTTTTCTCACTAATCCATAGCATATCTGTGTGTAGGATCAAGAGATTGCATAATGAGTCATTGTTTGCTGCAGAATCATGAAGATCTGGATTTGGATTCCAAGCACCTGTGTAGAAACTTGATGAAGCAGTGACCATTTGTAACTTATGTGTTGGAGGGTTGGGGAGAACAGACATTTATAGGGAAATAGAGACATGTGAGTAGGGGAGTAGAGGCATGTAGGTCACTGGCCAGCCAATCTAGCTGAATGCATGAGCTTTAGCTTTAGACAGAGATCCTGTCATAATAAATAATGTAGAAAGCCTAGAAGATACACAAAGTTGACCTCTAACCTTCACACACAGACACAGGAGCACATATACACATGTACATGTGCAAACACATTCATTCATGTACCCCCCTCCTCTATACACACTTCTCCCAGGGAAAAGCTGCTTGTGATTGGATGGGGCAACTCCAAACTGAGAAAACAGCTATATGATGTGGGCTATCGGGATATAGTGAATATTAACATCAGTGAGGTAGTTATCAAGCAAATGAAAGAGCACAATGTCATGTCAGTTGATGGCTGAACAT
The DNA here is from genome assembly GCF_903995425.1 of Onychomys torridus. Classification (NCBI taxonomy): domain Eukaryota; kingdom Metazoa; phylum Chordata; class Mammalia; order Rodentia; family Cricetidae; genus Onychomys; species Onychomys torridus. The sequence goes on from NC_050459.1 coordinate 48,328,281, forward strand.
GAGTTTCTTGAAGATGGACATGACACAGATGGAGTTTCCTGATGTCACATTCCAGGTAGTGTTGGACAAGGGCACACTGGACACTGTCCTGACAGATGAGGAGAAGGCCCTTCAGTAGGTGGTCAGGATGCTGGCTAAGGTTGGTCATGTTCTGCAGGTGGGAAGTTACTAACTGCATCTCCCTGGCTCAGTCTCACATCCTGAAGAAAGCAGTGGGTCACTTCTCTTGGCAGGGGAGATAATGAGGGCACACCAAGTGTAGTACCAGGCCCAGGTTCTCCTTGCTCATCTTTTTCTTCATCATGACCAATTTCAAGCTAGCCCTTGACTCTGCCCTTCAGGTCTTTGAGCTGTGTCCTCAGGAGCAGGACAAGCCTGCTGACTGGAAAGTGGCCCCACACGGATGGTGGCAGCACTATGCCCTCTGCCCATTCAGAAGATGGTGGAACATTACGAGGGGTTTTGTAGAAGGAACGGAGGTGGTTCCTTGAGGGGGCTTTGGGACACTGATCTTTCTCTTTGCATTTTGGCGACTGTAAAGTGAAAAGCTCATCATATTGTATCTCCCTGTCCATGATGCCCTGTTTCATCACAGGCCCTAGGACAATGGCTCTGCTCACTCATAGCCAGGAACCTCCAGACTAAGCCAAATAAACCTGAAACTATTTTCCTGAAAAAATAAGTTTTCTTTGTGTGTGTAAATAATAATCACATAATTATTTGTATCTGTATATATGGTTTGTGTATTTACACAAATATTTTGAGTAGAAATCGTATACTTATAAAACTTTTCTGAACTATTAATTTAAGTTATACTTCATCATTTTATTGTATTTTAAGTTTATTCTTAGATTGTATCTAAGGTTTTCATTATTTATTAGGTTTGAAGAATTGATGATGGTAATCTCAACAGAGCAAGAACATTTCTTCTTAGTTGTTTGGTAGGTTGAGCTTTCAGTATATGAGAGGCACTTTCTACCCACTAAATAAGTAAGTAAACGTATAAATAGGCTATCTCAATATAAGATTACTTATGTGAAAATCAGTAATCATTCTTCATTTTAGTTTTTTTCTTCCATTATTTAATATAGAAAAAATCCTTTAGGGTAGAGAGGGACAATATTTCTAACAAAATTTTATTGCAAGCTGTAGTTTTCTGAATTTTTTCGATATTTAATACTTCAGGGTAAAAATATGAGAAAGTGAAATCATCAGCAATAATATCAATGCTATGAGATTTGCCCAAGTAGCTATAAAGCTGCACGGGTTTCTCAGTCACAAATCACATAAGTCACAGTGTCAGAAACCCTAGAAAATCCCCTCTGAGTTGTTCAACTTCTTATAAATATCTTTTATGAATCAAATTCCCTCCATATAGTCTTTAGTGGCAATTAGAGATAAGTTTAAGATTTAATCCAGACAGTTATTTTCTAAGGCAAACATTATTACATCATGAAATGATGAAGAAACAGTCCAAATATTGTTTCATAGAACAGCATTACAGGAAAATTGTTTTGGGGAATTTACAGACTTATGAATATAATATACTATAATATAAAAATATAAAAAGTTTGTTCTAATTTTTGCTATTTTTCCAACATCCAAACTTCTTTATCCTAGCTTGTATTAAAAGCAATACCCTTAAACTATGTTAAAAAGAAACATATTGAAGAAAATATGAAGAATAGAACTTTCCATACAAACATTTTCTGACTGATTGTTATAATTCACAAAATGTTCTCTCAAGTCATTGTCAGATTTTAAACTGCATTCTCTTGATTGAGGTGAGATGCTTTAAAAATAAAGGTGTAAGTAGTACGTAAAAAGAAATACAATTTCTAGATGTTCCTGTGGAAAGAAAAGTAGTCATTATCTAAAGTTATTTTAAGTGAATGCATTATTTTGTTTTTCTGACTTCCCAAACCATGCAAATTTTCTGTAAACTTATTTGATTTTGATTTGATATTGTTGTTCAATGACTGTAATATCTAATAAAATGTTATTACTTTTTCGCTTTAATGTAGTATATATAGTTTAGAGACTCTTACAGTTTAAAACACTTTATAATACTTTTGGAGGTAAGGTTAACTAGAATGTGAAAAGTATGCAGCCAGAATGATCTTGAAATAGCATATATTACATTCATTGAAAAACTCCTGAAAGTCATTGAATATAATTATTGAAGTCATTGAACATAATTATCCTATAAAACTTGGAATAAGAAATCAAAGGGAAAAATCTATTCCTATTCTAGGAGTATTTTGTTTTTAAGTTGTAAATTAGTGTTTAAAAATATCTTTAGACAAGTCTAAATACTATAAATATTGGCATATGAATTTAAAAAATCATAAATGGTTAGCCTTGGCAGCTTTCCTTCTGTTGCTATGGTAATATATCTATGATAAACAACTTAGGGCTATAAGATTTATTTTGGCATCAGGTTTCTGGCCTTGGTAACTTGTTCTAATTTTTCTTGGGCCTGTGTTGAAACAAAACATCATAGCAGAAGGCAGAGCAAAAGGTTAAGTGTTCACCCCATATTCTCAAGGATGTAGAGGAGAGAGAGATTTTATATAACAAAGGCCTTCTCTGAACCTTTGAATGTTGGTGCATTGGGGACTTTGTCTCCACACATTGAGCTTTTGGAAGAGATTAAAGATCTAATAATAACAATTATAAAATGTGTTAAAATAGAAAAATTTTTACAGATTTGACTTTTTAGGTGACATTGTTAGATATATAGGAAAAGAAATAAAACCAACACCATTGTTAAAATTTCACATGTTTCATATTTGTTGTTATTGAATTGAAATAAAGTATATCTATCCAGAAATATTACTTAAGCATGTATTAATCAAATAAAAATTTTATAAAAAGCATTAAACATATATACATTTTAAATACCTGAAATTTGATCTTTGACTTAGAAAATAAACAATTTTAGAATCATTGATGTAAGTGAAGACAAAAGTTACTGAAAGTATTAGAAGAAATGTATTATGAAATAGTCTGTGAACCTATACATGAATATGGCCCAGCTAACATCTGTGTCACTCAAAAATCTCAACAAAAAATGCCTACATGTTTTTAAAAAAAGAAAAAAATATTTGCATGGAAATATAGTTTTAAACAACATCAAGAGATCACTTATAATAGAAAATAGTGTAATCTGAGATGCAATGTTTTCAAAACCTATAAAAGATATGCACATAACATCTAAAATAAATGTTATGATTTGAGAGAAATATCAAGAGGCAATAAAAAAGGAAGAAAAGCACATAAAAACATACAAAGCAATAGTATTCGTGTGTTTGTTTATCACACTTATAGAAGCGTAACTGTGAAACTAATGAGATTAGTTATTGATAGAGTATATCTGTCAACATGATTTTAAAATACAGAGAGATGAATTTCTAAATAAACCATTTATTTTGTAATAATAAAAATGCACAAGATTTTCAGTTTTGGGACACACACATATGCACACATAAACACACACACACACACACACACACACACACACACACACACACAAACACAGAGTTCTTTCTCTCAGTTTGCAGAGAAGTATTCTCATTTACTTATAATTCCTCAGTATCTCTGAGTTGTACATATGATCGCTATAGGTTCAGATGTTTTTGTTTTTTTGTTTTTTGAGACAGGATTTCCCTGTGTAGCTTTGTGCCTTTCCTGGAACTCATTTGGTAGCCCAGGCTGGCTTCAAACTCACAGAGATCTGCCTACCTCTGCCTCCTGAATGCTGGGATTAAAGGCGTGCACCACCACCACCTGGCCAGATTTTTAATATTCAATAGAAGACCAAATTTAATATTTATTTTGTTAATAAAATCATCTTAAAGTTGTGTAGTTTTCAAATTTTATCAAATGAATTTTTGTTATATTTATTTATTTACTTACTGCATTTTTATGTTTGAATAGATTTTTAATAAGATTTGATTATGAAAGAAAAGCCTTTAAAAAGACTATTTCCTCAAATTAGCTGTTATATAAGGGTTTGTGTTCCCTGTACCTTAAGCAATAAAAACAACACCCAAATACTATGTCTTTGATTAGAAATTGAGGATTGAAATATAAAAAGAATCCTCACTGAAACATGAATAATTCATATGTGATTATGACCAATAGGAAAACAAGGCCATCTGGAGTCAAAAGGTAAAATTGAAAGCATTAGGGGCTGGAGAGATGGCTCAGTGGTCAAGAGCACTTAACTGTTCTTGCAGAAGACCTGAGTTCCTAGTATCACCATGTGATTGCTCACAACTCCTGTAACTCCAGTTCTGAGGGGATTTGACACTTCCAGCCTTGGAAGACACATATACTCCCATGTACACCCCCCCATCAAAGACACTCATATACATAATTAAAAACAATAAAAATAAATCTTAAAATACTGAAGGCTTCACAGTATGATTTCAAAATATAATGTAAATATATAAAAACATACAGCATGGTGTGGAGATATTCAGCTCAAAAAAAGTACCTGTATCAGTACAACAGAATAGAAAACACATAAATACATGTATATTCCTATGGCCAAATAATTTTTGCAGAGGAAACAAGAATCTACTTCTGGACAAAGACTTTTTTGCTAAGTGTTATGAAAATACTGTCCATATGCAGAGCACATCAACTATTCTTCATATACCAAAAGCATATAAAAATGGATTGGAGGCCAAGTATGAAGGAGGGATCAAAGGAGGATGGATGGATCTCCCTGGGAAGGGGAAACAGAATAGAGTTCTCCAGTGGACTGAGAGCAGGTGCGGATAGGAATAGGAGGGATTAGGTGCTGAGGGGCAAGAGTTGGGGGAGAGAGTACTGGAATTGGAGGGCATTTGGAGGTGAGGTAGAAACCTAATGCAATGAAAACTCCCAGGAAACCACAAGGGTGACCCTAGCAAAGACTCCTAGTTATGGGAGATATGGAGTCTAAACTGGCTATCTTATGAAACAAGACCAGAGAGGTTTCTCCCAGAAACAGATAGGAGCAGATGCAGAAAACCACAACAAGTCATTAGGCAGATCTTGGGGAATCCTGCAGAAGACATGGAAGAAGAGAGTAGAAGCCAGAGGGGTCAAGAAACCACAAGAAAATGACTCACAGAATCAACTAACTTGGGCCCATAGTGGCTCATAGAGACTGAACAAACAATCAGGAAGCCTGTATGGGACTTACCTAGGTCCTCTGTATATATGTTATGGTTGTGTATCTTAGAGTTCACAGTAGGAGTGGGTGGTGTCTCTGACTCTTTTGCCTACTTTTGAGACTCTTTTCTTCCTACTGGGTTGCCTTTTCCAGCCTTAACATGAGGGATGTGTCTAGTTTTATTATAACTTAATACAGCATGTTTGATTGATATTCTTGGGAGGCCTGCCCTCATCTGAAGAGAAAGGAGGAGGAGTGGATCTGGGGGACAAGGGATGTGCTGGTTGGGGGAGGCTGGGAGGAGAGAAGGGAGGGGGGAATTGCCATCGGCCAGTAATATATGAGGGAAAAATAAAAAAAAAATAGAGGAAAAGAATCTTAAATACAAAGTTTTCAAACTTTAAATCTATTAGAAGAAATCAAAGGAAACATTACAACATTCCAAGTGGTCAGCACTAAACATACACACATAGGAACAACAATAAATAGACTCATTGGGGTGTGTGTTTATATAAGTGAATATATGTGTATCAATATTTATTATGGAAGAAGAGGCCCTGAATCCAAGAGGGAGAGATGTGAGGAGAGTTTGAGGATAAATCAGGAAAGTTGGAAATGATGTAAGTATAGCATTCATGTGTAGAATTCTCAGAAAAGAAGTTAAATTACAAAACAGACAAATAGGATTATATCAAACTACATAGTTGTGGCACAGCAAAGAAGCAATAAGACAAAGAGATAGCATGGAGACTGGGAAAAAATGTGCAAACTACACATTTAAAAAGGTGCTAATGTCCATAATATTCAAGGAATTCAACTCAGCAATAAATAATAATTAGATTTAAAAGAACCTATTCAATGTCTGAATAGGAACCTCTTAAAATCACAGTAGTCAATGTGTGAAAGGATAAATGCTCGGGGTCACTCATTATGGGAGAGTTCTAAGTGGTAACCACAGTGAGAAGTCATTGTGCTTTGGTTAAAACCATTCTCAGAAAAAAAGACAGATGATATCAGATTCAGCAAGTGATAGGAATGTCTTTCTGTATGCTGTGAAAATATGTTGCTGATGGGTTGATAAAGAAAACACTGATTGGCCATTAGCCAGGCAAGAAGTATAGGCAGGATAAGCAGACAAGGAGAATTCTGGGAAGAGGAAGGCAGAGTCAGGAGACACCAGCATGTCCAGGGAGCAACATGTAATGGCACACAAGTAAAGCCATGGATCATGTGGTGACATATAGATTAACAGAAATGGACTGAGTTTAAGTGTAAGAGCTGGTCAGTAGTAAGCCTGAGCTAATGACCAAGCAGTTTTAATTAATATAAGCCTCTGAGTGTTTACTTGGATCTGAGCCACTGTGGACCAGGTGGGACACAGGAAAACTTTCAGCTACAAGCAAGGATGTGAAAAATTGGGGCTTTTACAGCACTTGAGGGAATGGAAGTTAGTGGGGCAACTGTGAAAAATAGTATGAAGGTTTTTGTCTTATTTTGTTTGTATTTTTAAAGACTACTCTATGATTCAGCAATTTCACTGTTGGATATAGACCCAAAAGATTTGAAATCATGTTGAAAAGGAATCTGTATTTCCATATTCATTATAGCACTATTCTCAGTGGGCAAATACAGAGTCAGCCTAGGTGTCCATCTGCATATGAATGAGAAAATACAGTACAAATTCACAATGGAATGATATTCATCAATAATAAAAACATTGGAATTCTGTCAGACATTGAAACATACAGATATCTGGAGAGCATAGCGCAAACTGAAACAAACCAGGCCCAGAGATATAGATTATGTGATTTCTCCTACGTGCCTAGCTTAAACAGCCAAGCTCCTAGAAACAGGAAGTAGAAACATGCTTAACAGAGGCTGGTGGAAGTAAGAGGGATGAAATCAACTGGCTAATGGGTATAAACTTACATTTTGATAGGAGAAATAAGCTCTGTGAATATTACACAGACAGTGATTATAATGAACCATGTTATATGTTTCCAAAAGGCTCAGCAATCAAAAATATCTTTAAAGCTGTTAGATGTATCTCTCCATGAAAACAAGGGAGGATTTTGAATTTGCATACTACAAAGAAGATATTAAATCATTAGTTAAGGTGAGCATGTATGAAGCACAACACAGCATCCCAAACATGTACAGTTATTATTTATCAAATTTTTAAAAAGATTTATTTATTTATTGTGTATACAGTGTGTATATTGTGTATTCTGCATGATCACCATGTGGTTGCTGGGAATTGAACTCAGGACCTCTGGAAGTACAGCCAGTGCTCTTAACTACTGAGCCATCTCTCCTTATTTATCAATTTTAACATTAATGAATAACTCTATTTGGGATTCAAACCCTATTCTGACTATTATCACTTTAGTAATTTAACAAAGGTTATGTTTGATATGATATATCAACTGGCTTGTCAATTATTGAGACTACAAAAAAGGTAGTTCTAGGCCAAGGAACTCATTTAGTACAGCAGTTTCCAAAGCATCTGATAATACTAGTAATTAATAATAAAAAAATAATAGTTACAATCTACTCAGGCCAAGGAAGCATGTAAGCTAACTGTAGATATTCATCTCTCCCTCCATTGTTCCAAATCCAACCCTCCAATCTTATCCCCAGCTCTGTAGTAGACTACCTATTGCAGCCTCCCTTTCTCTCTCTGCCCCCATCTCCAATAGATCAACTTAGACATCCTCCAAGTTTCCTTCCCCAAGCTCATTGCTTTATCCTAGTCAGCAACTCTAGCAACACTCCCTGAGAACCCATAGGCTGCTCTGTCCAGAGAAGCCTGTAGCCTAATTGCAGATCTTCATCTTTTCCTTCTTTTCTGCAAATCCAATCTCCCAGTCTCAGCCTCCACCTCCTAGCTGGAGTATAACAGCTTTGTGGCTTCCCCCTCCCCTTTGCCCTCATCTGCAAGGGATCATGTACATTTTTCCTCCAAACTTCCTCCCTACTCACCCTGCTATCCTAACCTCCAACTGCAGTAGGTATTCCCTGAGAGCCCAGCAGCTTAGCTAGCCAGAGAAGCAAACAGGCCAGTAAAAAAAAAAAAAATGTAGGCAAGCTTCAGTTCTTCGTACTCCCTCCCAGGCAACACACAGCCATCATAAACTCCTAAGATCTAGAGAGAGCAACAGAAACTAAGATAGAAAACCTCTACCCAACAAAGAACACACCAAAACGTTTGTCCATCAAGATCATTCCAGGTTTGCAGGGATGGTTCAACATATGTAAATAGATTAATGTAATGCACCATATAAACAAACTGAAAGACAAAAATACATAATCATCTCATTAGATGCAGAAAAGGCCTTTGACAAAATTCATCACCCCTTAATGATGAGCTCATTGAGAAGTTAGAGACACAAGAGACATATATGAAAATAACTAAGGCAGTTTACAGCAAGTGTATAGCCAAAATCAACTTAAATGGAGAGAAAAGCAAATCGGGAATAAGATAAAGCTGTCCACTTTCTCCAAACCTATTCAATGTAGTCCTTGAAGTCTTTGATAGAGCAATAAGACAATTGCAGATGGTCAAGGGGTACAAGTAAGTAAGGAAGAAGTCATATCTTTATTTGCAAATGATTTGCTAGTATACAAGAGTTACCCTAAATTTCCACCATGAAACTCCTACTGTCAATGAACACTTTCAGCAAAGTAGTTGGATATAAATTATTTCAAACAAATCAGTATCTCACCTATATAATAGTGACAAATTGACTGAGGATAAAATTAGGGAAACAACACTTTTATAATCGCCTTAAATAATATAAAATATCTTAGCCAAGCAAATGATTAAGACATTGCAGAAAGAAATTGAAGAAGATACTAGAAGATGAAAAAAATCTTTCCTGCTCATGGATCAACAAGGTTAACATAGTAAAAATGGCCATCCTGCCAAAAGCAATCTAGAGATTCAACTTAATCTACATCAAAATTCCAACACAATTATTCACTGATCTTTTAAGGACAGTTTTCAGCTTTATATGAAACTACACACAGGCACACATACACATGCATACACACAGCAACAACAGCAATAATAAGCCCAGAGCAGAATAGCTAAAACAATTCTGAATAATAAAAATAACTGATGGAGATATCACTACGCCCAATTTCAAGTTGAACTATAGAGATATAGGAATAAAAATAAAGCATGGTATTGGCACAAAGCAGACATGTTGATCAATGGTATCAAACTGAATTTTCCTTATACCTTTATTCATTGTTGGACATCTAAGTTGCTTTATGTATCTGTCTATTGTGAATAGAGCAGCAATAAACATGGTTCAGAGAGATTCTCTGTGGTAGGATGAAGCATCCATTGGGTATCTGCCCAACAATGTATGGCTGAATCCATCAGCCCAGGAACCATCACACTGATTTTCATAGTGTTTGTACAAATTTGTACTCTCATAGCCATGGATGAGTGTTCCCCTTACTCTACGTCCTCTCCACCATGAGCTGTCACTTGTGACATCTAAACACAAATCCATATATCTATGAATGCCTGATTTCAGATAAAGAAATGAGAAGTACACACTGAAGAAAGATTGTATCTTCAACAAATATTGCTGGTCAGACTCGATGGATGAATGTAGAATAATTCAAATAGATCCATATTTATCATCCTGTATAAAACTCAACTCCAAATAGATCAAAGAATTCAGCATAAAATCAAACAGACTGAGCCTGATAGAAGAGGAAAATGGGGAATAGCCTTCAAATTATTGGTACAGGAGACTTTCTAAATAGAACATCATTAGCACAGGCACTAAGATCAACAATTAATAAAAGGGACCTCATGAAACTGAGAAGCTTCGGCACAGCAAAAGACACTGTCATTTAGACAAAGTAGCAGCCTACAGAATGGGAAATTATTTTTACCAACTATACATCTAATAGAAGGCTAATATCCAAAATATGTAAAGAACTCAAAAAGTTAGGTGTGAAAAAACACATAAAACAATTAAAAAGTGATGGTGTGGCAGAGACCAGGGACCTTGAATCAGACCAATGATTCTTTACAATGCCACCTGCATGTAAAAATGTATGGATAAAGGGGTTTACTACAAGACTTACTGTGTCACATTGCAGCTTCCATGATGAGATTTTCTCTTCTCCAAATTATTTTTTTCCTTTTTTTTTCTTAAATTTTCTCTTAAATTTTATCTTGTTTTCTTCTTGGAGTAGGGGAGATGGATGGGATAGGGAGGGATGATGTGAAAAACACAAAGAATAAATAAAAATAAAGTTTTTTTTTTTAAATGTGGGTTACTATTGGAACACGGTCCATGAATGAAGCTGTATGAAGAATTTTGGAAAACATGTGAGATAACTCCAAGGAAACAAGGCACAAGTCTTGTAACCTTTGTTTCCTCATAAGATAGATTTGTTCTTGAAATGTGCTTTTGTGCCCCTCTGAGGTGTAATAAATAGGAGTAGGTTTGCTTTAGATTAGCTGTCATCTAGCCCATTGTTATTCAGAATGTTTCCAAGCAGGAGTTACACTTCTAACTCTATACAGCCTAAGTGCATGTGATCTTGCCCTTGCGACTATATACAGTTTGAACTCAAGTGAACTTTGCTCATATTACTTTACCTAAACCTCAGAATATAAATTGTCTGATGCCCTAAAAAAGATGGCTATTGAATGAGACTTTAGTCTACCTAACTTTTAGGATCCACTCTCCCAAGTTCGTGCTGACAACTAGAGAAGAAATAAAAACTCCTAGATTTTTTTTATATCCTTAATGATCAGAGAAATGAAAATCAAAATTACTTTGAGATTTCATCTTAATCCAATCAGAATGGTTAAGATCAATAACACAAGTGACCGCTCATGCTAGAGTGGGTATGGAGTAAGGGGAACACTCATCCATTACTGGTGGGAGTGCAAATTTGTACAGCCACTATGAAAACCAGTGTGGCAGTTCTTAGGAAGATTCAGCGGGCTATGCTACTGTTGGACAGATATCCAAGGGATGTTCATCCTGCCACAGAGACCCTTTCTCAACCATGTTTATTGCCATTCTAGTCCTAATAGACAGATACTAGAAGCAAGCTAGATGTCCATCAATGGATGAAGGGATAAGGAAAATGTGGCACATTTTTACAACAGGGTACTATTCAATCTTTAAAGAAATTAAATCATAAAATTCACAGGTAAATGGATGGAACTAGAAAGAAATCATCCTCAATGAGGTAACTCAGACCCAGAAAGACAAATACAGCACTTGCTTCTATGTGAATATTATCTAGTAAGTAACAATAACCAAGCCACAACCCATAGAACCACAGAGGATAGGTATAGATTAAGAGACTAGAGAGGCATATATAAATCATCCTAGGAAAGGGAAATAGAATAACTAGCTATAGGTGCATGAGAGGAGGACTGGATGGAGAAGATCAAGCCTCAGGAGGATAGAAGAGGAGGAAGGAGGGAAGACACAGTTAAAATTAAGGTAATATTAAAATCTAATACAGCAAAAGATTCCTAATACACACACATATATGTATGTATTAAGGCAATCTAAATGAAATCACCAAATAGTGGGGGAGACAGAGCCTCAGTTGGCCATCTCTTGATACCAAATAAGATTATAGTACTTATGTTGAGGTATAGCTAACTGAGTTGTTGGCCAGAAGGATCCCATGGTATCCCTAAATACCTGAGGGTATTGTCAAGAATATAGGTTTTTCTACACAAACAGACATCAAGCCCCTGTTGCTGAGGACAACACCCATACAACTCATTGAATATGGAAAAGTTGAGCTGTTGCTGATATAGATCCTTTATCATCTGTACTAGCATCTTTTGTACAGGAAGGTGCTCTGCAGGATTCCTAAATGAGAAACATAAACACCAACTCAGCCATAAAACCACTTTTGTTCAGCCATCATCAGAGAAGCTTCCTCCTAGAAAAGGTGGAAACTAATACAGTGACCCACCACCAGACATTTATGCAGAAAGTGAAAGACCTTGGAACACTCCACCCTAAATGGAGTGTCTCCTTCAAATCCCTCCCCTCAGGACTCAGGGAACCTGTGGATAAGAAGGCACAAAGAGTGTAAGTGCCAGGGGTGATTGATGACAGAAAACAAGCAAAACAACAAAGCAAAAAACCAAGGCCCTCTAAATCAACTATAGGTGCACATATGAACTCACAGAGACTGAGGCAGTATGCCCAGGGTCTGTATGAGTCTGCAGCAGTTGGGGTGTAGAGTTGAAGGGAGAAGTGGACACAGGTCCCTATCTCTAACCTAAAAACCACTCCAATTGATAACAACTTGCAAATGAATGTTTAGTTTTCTCCAAGTCAGTGTCGAATCAAAGGCTTTTCCTTTCTCGAAATTTTTTTATCTTACTATTTTATTTTATTTATGTTATTTTTCTATCTTTTTACCTTATAAGTCCTTTGCACATATATGTGTCTTCCAGTTTTGTGTTTTTATGGGATTTCTGAGTGTGCAGATGAATGGTCTTTGTCTCTTGTGCCTTCTCTTGGACTCTTTTCCTTCTATTTATTTCTTTTGCACAATTCCAGTGTGGTTTTATTCTTGTTCGTTTGTTGTTTGTTTGTTTTATCTGATGACAATTTTTATTCTTCTATGTTTTATTATTATCCCTTAGAAGCCTGTTTGTTTGTAAGAGACAGGAAGTGGGTGGATCCAGATTGAAGGGGAGGAAGAGAGAGACTGGGAGGACTAGAGGGTGGGTGTGCCTTAATGAGCTCTACTCTGTAAGAAAAAATATTTTCAATGAAAGGGGACAAAAAGAAAGAAAAAACTTACATAATTAATTGGTAAATAAATATGGATGTCATGATGTGGTGATATAAACAGCGTAGCTTGTTTGGTAGTTATCTTGACATCTTATCTCACTGGAGGCATCCTTTGCTTTATAATTAACTTTTTTTTTCTAGGGACAGATGGTTAAAGGATTGCCAGCCCAGCAAGAAGAAGCGATCAAGAATTGTAGCACATTTTCAGAACACACAATGGTCATAGTGGAGCTAATTCATGCAAATATTGTGAAAATAATGAGTGAAATCCTCTGGGAACTTTTAATGAAGAGAAGATGATGGTAAAGTTTGGCTGGTCGGATCAGCTCTTTTTTTCTGTTTAAATTACCTTACAGGAAAAAGAAGTAGTTCACTTGCATTTACTTTATGGTGTGTGTGTGTATGTGTGTGTGTGTGTGTGTGTGTGTGTGTGTGTGTGTGTTTTGTATTTCAGTTCTATGGTATTTTGTAGTCTATGCTTTCACTTAAAGAATAAAGTACCCTTTAGAAACTTTCCAATCTTGCTTAGGTAAAGCTAGGAAAAATCAAATTTACATATACATATCTCATGAAATATAGCCCTCATGAAAATAATAAAGGGTAGCCATTATGGAAAACAATATGCAAGTTTCTCAAAAATAGACCATATCATGGAGTTATACTACATTTGGGTATATTCTTGAAAGAAATGCACTTCCTACTTCTCAGATCACTTTTGGTTCTACTCAGTCCAGGACCCTTACCCATGAATGTACTACGCCACCTACGTTTAGGGTAGGTCTTCCCACTCAATTCATCTAATCAACAGAATCCCTCACAGGCATGCCTAGAGGCTATATCCTTCAACAGTGAGGCTGGAAGATTGTCTCTCTAGTGACACAAAGCCTTACAATTCCATCCTTTGTCAACTTGAGACCCAAGTATATTATTTTTATTCTTATCATAATCTTTGACCCCTGGTCCTCATAGGCTTATGGCCATCTTATTTTTTTTCTATCATTGAATTTTCTTTTTTTTTAACTTTAATTTTTTTGTGTTCATTTTACATACTAACCACTGTTTTCCCTCCATCTTCTCCTCCCATTTCACCACCACCACCACCACCACCACCACGACCACCACCACCACCACCCCAACCTCCCATCCACTCCTCAGAGAGGATAAGGCCTCACATAGGGAGTCAACAAAATCTGGCACATCAAGTTGAAGCAGAACCAAGCCCTCACCCATGCATCAAGGCTGAGCAAAGTGTCCCACCATAGGGGATGGGCTCCAAAAAGTATGGCCATTCTATAATGCAAAAATACATGCAGTCCAATTTCAAAAGTCCTTGTAGTCTTTACTAATTTCAGTGCTATGTAAAAGTACAAATCTCACCTGGAAAAATAATGTAACTTCTTAACTGTGAGCTTCCAAAAATAAAAATAAGTTATATGCTTCCTCATATAGTGGCACAAAGTAAACATTTCCATTCCAAATGAAAGAATTGACACATAGCCAGTGATGGTCAAAAGCAAGACCAAACTTCAGCAGGGAAAACACTTAATTGTGCAGCACCATACCCAGCATCTGGAGATTATGACACAGTTGTGTAGGCACCAAGAGGCTTGAGCAGTCCTGCTCTTCCAGCCCCACCACCTGTCACCTGTAGCATACATTCTCTCTTGAACTACACCTGTAGAGCATGTCCTGTGGTCTTCATATCTCCAGCATCTTGGGGTTTCTTTTCATCTTAGTCTTCGTAGCTTCAGAAAATGACCACTGAGGGGCTCCTTACAAGGACTCCAACTCTGTCACATTTCTCCTCATCTCAGCTGTTTTTGACAACCTTGGAGCAAGACTTCCCAAACCCCTCATTCTTGTATCTTTCATGCTTGCAAAACCAGCAACATTTGGTGGACAACACTGCCAAATTATGTTGTTAGCTTGGGATGGACTCTGATCTGGGGCTTCGCCTACATGACAGCAGCTTCTGTGGCAACTCTAGCGAGACACTTCTCTAAGCAGCTGTTTTTTGAAGGGCAGGAAGCCCTTTCAGAGTGGGCTTCTGTTTACAATTAAACTCTCTTCTAACATGCTGGTATTCCCACAAGATGGAGCCTCTGATGGGTGGGTTTTGCTCTCATAGAGAGAAGACTCTCTATGGCCCAGTCCTGTGCAAAAGGTCTCCTTTTGGTGGTAATAATCTCTCCAACAATTACAGTTTCTCTGTCAGCACCAGGCTGAATGACTATCTGTCTTGAAATTCTGTCTGCCAAACAAATCAGTCCATTGTGCTTCAATGAATTCAACCTCACTCAGATTCTCAGAACACAGACAGAATGAAAGCAGATTCTTAGCCCAAATATCTCATGAATGGCCTCTAGCCTGGTTCCTGATAGAATTTCCATTCCTCTTCGGAAACCTCATAATACATGTCCCCACTGTTCACACTTCCCTCAGCATTCACTCTTTAGAGTTACCACTGGAAAGGCCCATTGAGCTCTGCTTCCATTTTTAAGCAGTTCTCTGGACAAAAGTATCAATTGTTCTATATTCTAGTCACAGAACAGTTCCTAAGTATCACATAGTTAAGTTTGTCATAATACTGTCCTCACTTCTTGGTACTGTTTCTGTTTTATTTTCTTTACTGTTGTTGTGATAAAATGCCCTGACCAAGGTTGTCCAAGTAACTCCCAAAACATTGCAGTCATGCTAATGTGGGTAAGGGTGGAGATATGGGGGTGGGGGGTTGAGTTGGGTGGGAGACAGTACACTAAGCCTCAGTCCCAGACAAAGAACTACAGGAATGCTGAAAGTAGAATAAAGCCTTCTCCAGGGACAGCACACCAATGGTTATCCAATACCAAATGATTACCTGAAAAACATGCATACACACAACATCATACATACACACACACACACACACACACACACACACACACACACACATACACACACACAACTACAATTTAAAAAGAGGTCATGAATTTGAAAGAGCACCAAGGGTGGCCTTGGACTCACAGAGATCCATAAAAGCAAGAGGATAGGGGATTTTGCTGTGAGATTGTGTCTCCTAGCAACATCCAAAGCTCTATCTGTGAAGTCTCACCAATATGACTATGAAATGAAATGTGAGCTGAACAAGGAGGACACCAATGAATGTGTTGAACTGCAGGAGAAAAGCCCAAGAGGCCTTAACCCTACATAAAGAACTACAGCAAAGTGAGTAAAGCTAGAGAGGTGGTCCTTCCCAGGGAAGAGCACACAGACTGGTTGTCCAGTAGCATAGGGTTAGCCCTGAAGAAACACACACAAGTCAACAGGTTATATTTAGGAATATATAATGTATGTAGAAATACATAAATACATGCAATAAAAATTGAAAACAGAGGTCATGAATTTGAAGGAGGGTTAGGAAGGGTATATGGAAGGGTTTGGAGGGAGGGAAGGAAAGGGAGAAATGTTGAAATTAAAATAAACAAAACAAAATGAGAGAGAGAGAGAGAGAGGCACTATCAAAAGCTTTAGTTGTTTGCAAAATGTGTAATAGTGGCAGAGTTATAAATAGTTTCAGGATTTGAACATATTTAATGTTTTGGCAAAGATTAATAGAAATTTCCATTTTGATCAATGTTAGCATTTACAAATGCCACTGAAGCTAAATATTTTTTGTTGTTGTTACCGAGTCATCAAATTTTTTCTTAAGGACAAGCAATGATATAAGCAATAATTAATTATTCCCCTATAATTCTCACATTTATGTACTTCTCTAGCTCAGTAAACTTAACCTTTCTTCTGATTAATGCTGTTGATCTTTAGAAATGATAATATATTGTGTAATTAAACCGTGTTGGTCTGGGCATCAATAAATATCTTTAAATTTAATAGTGCATGTCTCCTCTTAAATATTAGGATCATATTTTCTCATTTAAAAGGAACACCATTCATTTACCTACTTCTCACAACCTAATTCATTGACCAAGTAATATGCAAGGATATATTTGTATTCCAGGTCCACCTCTCTGTTGAGAATTGGGTCACTTGTGTTACACAATGACATCTTAATAAACTCTACCATTGATCCCAATTCCTTTAAAGTCATCCTTTCAAATGTATTTATTGAGACACTTACAAAATATATGCTGACAGCCTTTAGGCATCAAAATTGGTTTATTTATTCAGAAAACTGAAAAAGTATGAGCCTATAAGGTAATACTACATTCAAAATAAATATATAATAAATATATAGTTATGTAATATGCTAGATGGTACTGTTCCTTTCAAACAAAAATAGAAGAAAGTAAGTAGGATATGTTGAAATGTTGTAGAGATGGTATTATTTCATATGAATCGTAAATGCCTTTACTGATAAGATTATGTTTGAGAAATGAGAAGAAGGAAATTAAAAACATAAGTGAGTTCCCTGTTTTATGTTTTTCTGTTCAGTGTTCCTGATGAACACAGAAAATATATAGAGATGGAACACCTGTAGTTTAAATATTAACAAACAAGAAACAGAAACAAGCTAAGGATATCAAGCAATGAAAGAGAGGAGGATTTTCCTACATCTCTCACTGTACAGATAAGAAACCAGCCGTTGTCTTTAGTGAACACGTCACTAGGTCAGTTATACAAACACTATTTGCCTCCCTTCCTTCCTTGGCTTACTTCTTTTTGCTCGTTCTCTTTTTGTCCTGATATTGAGACAACCAACCAACAGCACTGGTTTGTTGTTGTTTTTGCTTTCTTTCTTTTTTTTTTCCTGAACAAGTTCTGTTTCCTAGGGAACCCATAGTGAGACTGCTCAAGCACTGGAATACCTCCTGCAAAAACACTGTATCAATAAAATGTCTGAGTAACAGCTTCGGTCGGGGATGGCTGGTTTCTGATTAATAAGCAAAGGCTGTTTAGAACTCAGTGGATAGTTTATCTGAAACCTGATTGTATGTGACCTATTTGATGCATACAAAGTGTTTATTTTCATTTGTGTGTGTGTGTGTGTGTGTGTGTGTGTGTGTATAAAAGATGTGTTTGTCATTCCTAATAAACAACTAGAATAAGAATCTATAAAAGAAAGAATTGTATCTTCATAGGACATACAAGTATATGTTACAAGAACTCCATCAGGCACAGAAGCTTCAGGTTTAAGGTCCAGGTAAGGCAAACAAACAAACAAACAAAAACAAAAAGGCATGGTAATGTTTTTACTTTAAAATCTATGTCACTTGGTCATAAAGGAGGGTGTACTAGAAATTACCTTTAATAAAATCATAAAGTTCCCTTCATTTTTCTTGTATTAAGAGGTGTCTGAGCATGAAGAAAAAAAAAAAATGTGGCTCTGTGTGGTCAGTGAAGACTGCCAGTCCAGAGTGAAGGTCACGTGGAGATTGCCAGGAGGGTTGATCCATCAGTAGCTCCATCTTCCCTGAGGAAGGGAAGCATCCATATTTGTCTTAACAGTCTAAGCCCCTTCTCCCATGCCCCAGACAAGAGAAAAACAGAGAAAGAAAAAGCCAGCCATTTCTTAGGACGTCTGGTTCATTTACTGAGGTGCCTCAGCCACAGTAGACAAAAAAAACAAAACACAAAAAATCCAAGAAAAAAGATAGAGACTTTAACACTAAAGAAGAGTAATCAATTCTCTCTCTCTCTCTCTCTCTCTCTCTCTCTCTCTCTCTCTCTCTCAATTGTAGTTATGACACTCTTCAGGCTACTTCTGCTTATAATGTAAAAGGCAGCATTGTTCCTTTGCATCTTCATAGACTTGAGCAGACCCCTTGGTTCCTGCAGCTCTGAGTTTTATGCTATCTTTGTTTTGTTTTGGTCTTGGAGATTGTGGAATATTCTGTCACTGTGACGGGGTTAATAAAGTAGCTGGCTAACCAGTAGCTGGACAAGGAGAGGTTAGGTGGGACTCACAGACAAAAAGAGAGCAAAGAAGAGGAGGAGTCTGAGAATCTCAAGGAGGAGTCTCAGAGAGAAGGAGATGAACTTGCCACACTGAAAAAGATAACAAGACATGTGGTAGAGCACAGATAAGAAATATGGGTCATTTTAAAATATAAAAATTAGCTAGTAACAAGCCTGAGCTATTGGCCGAGAATTTAAAATTTATAGTAAGTCTCAGTGTGATTATTTGGGAGAGGCTGCTGGAACACAGAGAAGTTCTGCTTACAGGGAATCAAACCTATAGTTACTTACATACACTCTACTACTTAGGTGAAATTCTACCTTTTTTGTACTCATGAAGGAACCAGCAAGGTACTCCTCTCTCTTCTCCTCTCCTCTGGTCTCTTCTGCTGTCCTCTCTTCTCTCAGTTCCAGAAATTATATGTTCAATGTGAAATAGTGAAAAATATAAGTAAAATTTATAATCATCTATAATAATGCAGCTGAATAACAATAGCTAAACAAAATTGGTACTGACAAATATGAGGGGAACTAATTAAATGTTGCAGTGTGTGTGTGTGTGTGTGTGTGTGTGTGTGTGTGTAATATATGTGATACAACCTGCTCAGTCTGTACAATGTTCCTTGTGTGTATGTTTTTAGTGCTGACCATTTGGTATGGGATAATCAATTTATGTGCTCTTCTCTAAAGAAGACTATTTCTCCTTAGTTTCTTGTAGTTCTCTGTCTCGATTTGAAGCCCCATGAGCTTTTTCATTTCTATGCTAACATGTCTATTGATAGTGTTTCCTGTTCAAGTCATGTTTAGTCAGCAATGCTGGTGAGACTTCATAGGTGTAGCTTCTGACATTTCTAGGAGACAGGATCTCACAGTAAATTCACTGATTCTTAGAATCTTTTAGCCTGCTCTACTGAAATGATCCCTGAGCCTGAGGAGCAGGAAGTTGTGTTGTATATGTAACAGTTGGAGCTAAAACTTGGGTGTCTTTCTGAACTTGGAGCTCAATTCAGTTATGGTGGCCAGCTAATGAGATCTGCCTTTCTCTGTTCCCCACCCTCCAATGGAATTACAGATGGAGTTTAACCACCTTGCCTTTAGGTGGGTGCTTAGAATCTCAAACTCAGGTCTTCACAGATGAGTGACAAGCTCTAAATACTAAAATCTTTTGAACATGGAAATGATATTATGAATTTTGGCTAATGTATATATAACAGGCTAAAGGATAATTATAGGAGGAATAAAATACCTTTGCTGAGATGTGAAGATAGGGTTGGGATGATTAATTAATGTGTTTAGTGAAATAGATTTGATTACAATAAAATACAATATTATTTATATATATATGTATATATATATATATATACATATATATATATGAAAAAAAGTGAGTAAGTATGCAAATCCTCAACTTAGAAATTAAGGATTGATAGTGACTATATTGTTAGGCTATTTAAAGACTTGAAAGCACACACGTTCATTTTGAATGATAATAAAGAGAAAGTACTCCTTGTTTTAGGACTAGGGCATTTTAATTTTAAAAAGGTGAAGAGGCAAAGAAGACCAAGAAGGACTAGCCAGTGAGGTAGTATGAGAAGTAACTGTGTGGTATCCTAGAAGCTAAGTAATGAAAGGGTTTTAAAAAGGAAGGAGCAAAGTGAGCAGCTGTTCAAAGATGTGATAATAATCCTCTGTCAAAATGGACATTGTTCTTCACAGGACAACCACTGCTATAAGGAACGACAAGTAAGCACTTAATTTCCCTTCAGATTAAGTCCTCTTTTCTCTCCTGATGCCTTCGTGTAACTTGACTGCTCTCCACTCCCTTGTTCTGATGCAACAGCTCAGCAGTGAGCTATTAAAGGTCCAATTGATCACCCCTAAAACCACACTTCTCATTCCATATACCCATGGCCTTCTTCACTATACTGTCATCAAAGGCACTCAGTAAAACCGTTCTCTAGAGGGAGGCAGACATGCAGAGAAAGAGATTGTGTCTTCTTTCTCCTCTAATATAAGCTCTATCTAGCTCCTAATGACAGTTCAAGAGAGAAAGGAGTGTTTGAAATCACATCAAAGTTAAAGAACAAAAGCCTGGTGGACTAAGTTTTAAGTTTAAACGATAAGCCACAGAATAGAGATGATTTCACCACACTGAGGGAGGTGCTTCTCATTTAAAACATTTAAATTCAATTGGTTTGTTGGATGAAAAGAAAAGCTGGCAAGGATCAGTTCTGATGAGATCTTAAATGCTGATTTTCTCGAGGAGTGCCTGTCTGTTTTCCTTCCCGACTGCCTGAAAACCCTGTGAATTCATAAGGAATGCAATAGATATCATCAGAACTGGGGAATTTCAAAACAACTTCTCTGGGCCAACTCCTGGTTGATAGGTTATTAATTGGTGGGGTCTCAAATCTGATGAAGTTAGCTTAAAATTTCTTTTCATATAGTGGGATACGGAACATTACTGAGTATTACCTAGATCTCCTATACATACTGAGGGATTCCAGGATGGTGGAGGTCTGTGGTCATAAGGAAAAGCATTCCCCACTCAAAATACTAGGCATAGCAGCTATATAGTTTAAAATGTTATCTACAAAGATCTAAGATACAATAACAATGTGATACACTCAGTTTCTTCTTACACTAATACTGGAAGTATACGATCCTCATTCTTCTCAGTTAAGTGTGAAGAGGTTATGGGCCCCCAATCCTTCCTGTACAGAACAGAGAGTACTTTCAGTGTACTAAGAAGACATCTTCTGATGTAAGGATCAACTAATCAAAGCTCTGCTGGTCACTATTTATGTCTCTCTCTATCTGTCTGGTCCTTACAATAGAAAGCCATAAGAGTCTTCAGAGGGTCTGGGCAGTGGCGGTGGATGTCTTTAATCATAGCATTGGGAAGTAGAGGTGGGTAGTTCTTTCAGTTTGAGGCCAGCCTGGTCTACAGAGCAACTTCTAGGTCAGTCGGGGCTACACAAAGAAAGCCTGTCTCAAAACAACAACAACAAAATGTCTGCAGAGCCCGATACCTTTACTTTTCTCTCATCTAATTTTATCAGATGTCAAAGACTGATATTGATAGGATCAAGTGAAAGAGGTATTCCTGGCTAAGACAGCCACTTAACACTTTCAGCCAGTCACAATAACAAAGGAACATCAAAAAAAAAAAAAAAAGAAAAGAAAAAAAAAGTCACCGCTTTGCTGTTGCCAGGCAGCAATGAACCACTTAGATTTTAAATCACTTTAGAGAGAGAGGCTAGCCGTATTTTAATCAAAGGAGAAACGTTATCATTAAATACAGGCCGATATTCCGTGGAAAGACATAGAGCATGTGCATAAACTGATTCTGCCTTTGAAGAAAGTGTTCTCATTGCACAGTTGACTTTTGTAATGGAATTTAAGATTATTGTTTGAAATTGTCACGCATGAATATAATGTGCTTGGATGAATCCACCACTGACTCCCTTCATTCTAACTCCAACTATATCCACGTATGACTTTTTTTTTTCTCCCAACTTCATGTGTTCTTTTTAAAACCCACTGAGTCCAGTCAGAGCTGTTAATATGTGACTAAGGATTGGGCCACCCACCAGAGCATCAGAAGATGATCAGGGACCCTATATTAAAAAACAAAAACAAACAAACAAACAAACAAAAAAAACTGACACACACACCCCAGTAGTCATCCATTTCCAACAGCACATTAGCTAGAGGCGAGTCCTTCCTCCATCCATGTTGGAAAGTCGGCTTGCTTGGTTTTATGTGGGCCTTGTGCATGCAGTCAAAGTACAGTTGAGTTCATGGGTAAAACAGAAAGTTTAAATTAATGATATTATGAAGATTCTTTTCCCTAAGGAGAGCCCGGTCTCTTCACATTATGGGGCGAGATAGTATTTTTTTTAATAATTCATTTTTTTTCATTTATTTTACGTCCTGTTCACTGTTTGCCCTTCCTCCTCTCATCTCATTCCTTCTCCCCACCTCCCTCCTGTTACCTGCCCCCCTCATCCACTCCTGTTTCTGTTCAGAAAGGGTCTGGCCTACCACAAAGCATGGCATATCAAGTTGAAGCCTTTGTATTAAGGCTGGGTGAGGCAACCCAGTATGAGGAATAGGTTTCCAAAAGCCAGCTCCAGCATTAGAGACAGGACCTGATCCTGCTAGGAGTCCCACAAGTAGACCAAGCTATACAACTGTCATAATATGTAGAGCGCCTAGATCAGCCCCATGTATGCTCCCTAGTTGTCGGTCCAGAGTCTGTGAACTCCTATGAGCCTGGGTTAGTTGTTTCTGTGGTGATGACCTTGACTTTCCAGCTCATAGAATACTTCCCCCCACCTTTTTTAAGTAGGATTCCTGAAGCTTGGCCCAGTGCTTGGCTGTGGATCTCTGCATTTGTTTTCATCGGTTACTTGATGAAAGTTCTCTGATGACAATTAGGGTAGTAACCAGTCTGATTATAGGAGATGGCCAGTTCAGGCACCCTCTCCACTATTGCTAGGAGTCTTAGCTGGGGTCATCCTTGTGGATTCCTGGGAGTTTCCCAGGTACCAGATTTCTCCCTGAACCTGAAATACATCCCTAATCAAGACACCTCTTTCATTACTCTCCCTCTCTGACCCTCACCCAATCTACCCAACCCAATCCCTCATGTTCCCGTCCTGCCCCTCCCCCAAGTTTACTTAAGAGATCTATTTCCCCTTCCCAGGGAAATCCATGCATCTCTCTTTGGACCATCCTTGTTACCTAGCACCTCTGGGGCTGCAGATTGTAGCATGTCTGTCCTTTACTTTACAGCTAATATTCACTTATGAGTGAGTACATACCATTTCTTTCTGTGTCTGTATTACTTTACTCAGGACGACTTTTCCTAGTTCCATCCATTTGCCTGCAAATTTCCTGATGTCGTTGCTTAATGCTCCATTGTGTAAATGTGTCACCTTTTCTTGAGACGATACTTGTTTTTTTTTAAATTATATTTGTGTTTTAATTTAATTTTACACATCAGCCATGGGTTCCCCTGTCCTCCCCCCTGCTGCCTCTGCCCCCACCTTCCCCCCATCCCCTCCCCTCCATTCCCATCTCCTCCAGGGCCAAGATTCCCCTGGGGATTCATTTAAACCTGACAAATTCGGTAAAGGCAGGTCCAGTCCCCCGAGATGATACTTTTAATGATTGCTTTTATTCTTTGAGAGTTCCATACATGAGTACAATGATATATGATTATTTTGACCTCATTTCTCCCCCAACTTCTCCTGTATTCCTCCAACACTTCTCCTAAATTCTTCCATCCTTTCCTTCTTTCTACCCTCTCTCCCTTCCAGCCTCCCTCCTTTCTTCCCTTCCTTTCTTTCAAAAGCCACTAAGTCCAGTTAGTGATGCTCATATTATCATTGGTGTGGGGCCATCCACTTGGCCATGAGAAAACTAAGAGTGGCTACATCTTCAAAGAATGACTGTTCCCCCAAATACCAGTTTGTCAGTAAAGAGTGGGGTCTAGACAACACCTCATCCATCACTGATGGAATGTTGCCTCGTTTGATCATGTACTGAAAATTTTTGTGAAAGCAGGGCAGCAGCTCCAACTCTTTCTTGTGTCGTGGGTAGAAAAATATAGCTGGGTCCACAGTAGCCCTATGTTGAACATATTTATTTGGACCATAAGAATTTGGGAGTATGCATTCCTATTCCTTGCAGCACAGAGTGAAATAAACATCCCCTCCTTTCCCTTACATTATAGAGACTAATAAAA
Source organism: Onychomys torridus (assembly GCF_903995425.1). Classification (NCBI taxonomy): domain Eukaryota; kingdom Metazoa; phylum Chordata; class Mammalia; order Rodentia; family Cricetidae; genus Onychomys; species Onychomys torridus. Next base: position 48,352,906 of record NC_050459.1, read on the forward strand.
CACAGTGAAAAATATATATTTGCTGGTTAGTTTTATATCAACTTGACGCATGTTAAAGCTATTTGAGAGGAGGGAACCTTAATTAAGAAATGCCTCCATAGATGCAGAGATACATAGCCAGGCACCAGGCCAAGCTCCAGGAGTCTAATCGATGAGAGAGAGGAGGGATTCTATAAGCAAGGGACATCGAGACCATGATGGGAAAGTGTACAGAGACGACCTGTCAGACTAGTGGAAACCCATGAACTCTGGACCAATGGCTGTGGAGCCCCCATGGGACTGGACTTGCCCTCTGGATATGTTTAGCTTGAACTGTTTGGGGTGGGACAGGCAGGGGGATTGAGATCTGTCCCTGGTGTATGAGCAGACTTTTTGGAGCCTAGTGCCTAAGGTGTGACACCTTGCAAAGCCTTGGTGCAGTGGGTAGGAGCTTAGACCTGCCTCAACTGAATGTACTAGGCTCTGCTGACTCCTCCTGGGAGACCTTGACTTGGAGGAGGTGGGAATGGGGGGAGAGTTGGGGGAGCAAGGCTAGTGGGCAGGAGGAGGGAGGAGGGGGGATCTATGGTTGGTATGTAAAATGAGCAGAACATTTCTTAATAATAAAAAAAAGGGGGGAAAGAAAGAAAGAAATGCCTCCATAAGTCCAGGCTGCAGACAAGGCTGTAGGGTATTTTCTTTATTAGTGATTGATGGAGGAGGACCCAGGCCATTGTGGGTGATGCCACCCCTCAGCTTGTGGTTCTGGGTCTATAAGAAAGGAGGCAGAGCAAGCAATGTGGAGCAAGCCAGTAAGCAACACTCTTCCATGACTTCTGCATCAGCTCCTGACTCCAAGTTCCTGCCCTGTTTGAGGTCCTGTCCTGAGTTCCTTCCTTCAAGGAAGAAAAGTGATGTGGAAGTGTAAGCCAAATAAACCCTTCCTTCCCAAGTTGCTTTGATCATGGTGTATTATCACAGCCATAGTAACTCCAAGACAATATATCATGAATGACAGTGTCAAATCACAAATCTACCAATGTCATTTTTAAATTTTGTTTACCTGTTTCTCCTACCCAATAATCTTTTAGTAACTCATTGATTTGGATATCAGTCTTGGGGCTCTTTAACTTTATCATTTTACAAATATACATAGAAAGGCTGGAGAGATGGTCCAATATGTGAAAGTCTCATGACTTGAATTTGATCTCCAGATCCCATGGCAGAAAGAAAGAAGCAACTCACGCACAAGCAGACATCCTGATTTATGTGTGCCTGCACTCATGCACACATTCCACACACATGCACACAACAGCAATACAATTAAAAATTGTAATATATATAGAATGAGATATTTCTAATAAGAATCATTTTTTATTAGAAAAAATGCCAGGTTGTTCTATAAAAACAAACTAAATGTTGCCGTTTTCAGCACAGACTTGAGTTAAGCAAAGTCATCTTGACATTCAGAAAACTGATGAGCAGCAACATCAGTTAGACATGCATACTAAGGAGGAGATCCCTGGCAGTTGTTCCATATCACTGAGCTGTAATTTTCCCATCAATAAGAAATTGTGTAAATTAACACATTATGAAGGCAATCATATCAGATTACATTCATAAAGACACAGTTGCATATGTTGATGCTGTCAGTTGATTACAGTGTCCACGGCCAAGTCGGAACAGGAGCCTCTACTTATGCAACTACAAGCTTGCATTTTCCAATTTGCTGTCCAGCACAAGGAGATGTAAAAAGAACAGCAAAGATGGGTAATCCTAAGTGATTTTATTTTGTCTAGTTCTTCATGTTTCAACTCCAAATAATAATTTTTAAATGCATAAAACCATTTAAAATGATTTTTCATATATAAACCTAGAAAACAAAAATTACCATTAGGCAATGGAAATTGTAAAATACAGTGGGAAAAGAAGTTTAGGAAAGTTATTTACAGATTTTTGAAATATGAAATGTGTCCTCCAATAATTTTTACTGTATAGTACAGAACTGTTAAGCATTATACTTTTTTTTTTGCACTATAGAAACTATATCAGCTAACACAAAAGTCCTTGTTCCAGGTTAAATATTTCAACATATCCAGTTTGTATGATTTTGGAGTGTATACATACTTTATATAAGTGACATCATATATTATTTCTCCTTTTGTAATTGGCATATGTGCAATCTACATTATAACATAAAATTATTGTTATAATTACAACATAAAACCATGAGGTTTGTTTGTTGTATGGTACAAGTTAATGGATATAAAAATGTTAGTTGCTGGGCGGTGGTGGCGCACGCCTTTAATCCTAGCACATGAGAGGCAGAACCAGGCGGATCTCTGTGAGTTCAGGGCCAGCCTGGGCTACCAAGTGAGTTCCCGGGAAAGCGCAAAGCTACACAGAGAAACCCTGTCTCAAAAAAAACAAAAAACAAAAAACAAAAAAATGTTAGTTACTACTTCTTCAAAAATCTGGTGTGTATTTCATAGTTACAGCACATCTCTGTTTGGAGTAGTCAACAACTATTCAGCTCTCAGTAGTGTTCTGTGACAAGTAGTTATCATATTTGATGTCAGAACTGTTGAGAGAAAAGTATTTTACAAATTCACAAAGTTAAATCATGTTTTTAAGTTTCTTAGAGGTTTGGTTTGACTAAAGAGTTTTGAACTTAATCCTTTCTCTTTTTTCTGAGGGTTTATGTGTGTTAAGTAAGTGTGTTTGTGTGTGTGTGTGTGCTCATGTGTGTGCATTACATTTGGTTAGGTGCCTGTGGAGATTCTTTGGAAGAGCAAAAATTACTCTTAAACACTGAGTAGTCTCTCCAAACCTCAATCAGTTCTTAGTGCAAAGATGTGTGTGTGTGTGTGTGTGTGTGTGTGTGTGTGTGTGTGTGTGTGTGTGTGTGTGTGTGAGAGAGAGAGAGAGAGAGAGAGAGAGAGAGAGAGAGAGGAGTTCTAGGCTGAATCTGGATTCTCAGACCCTCTTGCCTCTGCCTCCTGATGTTGGAAGCACAGACATGTGCCATCAGGCCTTCTCCCTCCCTTGCTTTTGAGAGATACTTTAGGGAGCTTCCATATAATAAATCTTGGATTTTTTTTTAAAGTGGACTAAACTACTCGGAAACCATGCTAGAAAACAGGTTTTCAATCTATAGAAAGAAGAAGTCTTGCTACCAAACAGTATAAGAAGGGATAATTAAAAAGGCTATTCTTCTTTGGGAAGAGTAAAGTATAAAGATGTTTAATAATTGTCTTATCTATCTATGGAAATCTAGGTAAAGCTCTCCTATTATAGCTATGTTGTGAGTGCAAATGATTATAATTATGCCCAGAAACAATCTTCATCAAATGTAAAATTCATGACCTCAATGAGTCAGCAACTCAGCAAGAAATCCATACCAAGGGACCATTTCAAGTCTTCCAGTATACATCTGCAAGAATGCTTTTGCAGCTTAGTAAGAGCAAAAGTTTGAAAGTTATCTAAGTAGTTAAGAGAATGGCATGGACTGCACAACTTTCTTTATGCCTGAAGTATGACTATTGTATGCAACGAGGAGGAAGATGTATATGTGTAGAATATAAAGAGCTCCAAGATATGTTACTAAATGAGCAAAAAATGCAAAAGAGGGTAGATCTAATATTATTGCAGCTATAAAAGTGAAATATATATATATAATATATATAAATTGTGTGTGTGTGTCTTACTTGTATGTATGTCTGTGTACCATTAGTGTGCCTGGGGCTCCCGGAGTCCAGAAGAGGGTATCAGATATCCTGGAGTTACAGATGATTGTGGACTGCCACACAGGAGCTGGGAACTGAACCTAGATCCCCTGGAATATTAGCCATGGTATTAACTGCTGGGTCATCTCTCCAAACTCTGCAATGAATTCCTTAGAGAAACTGTCTCCTTTAAAAGTAAGTGAAACAAAATAATTTGTTAATATCCTTCAGTCCTTATATTTTGTTTTTATCTATCATATATGTTATCTATCACCTATATATGTATCTATCATCTGCTATTTATTTTTAAAACATTTTGGTAAGCATTGGAGCTATTGAGATTCTTCTTAGCCCAGAACTCCTAAAGACATTTCTCTCTTCCTCCCCCTCCCTCCCTCTCTCTCTCTCTCTCTCTCTCTCTCTCTCTCTCTCTCTCTCTCTCTCTCTGTCATGCTCATTCTTACATGCATACCACACATATATGTGGTAGAAGTCAGAGGACAAGTTGAGATAGCTGGTTCTCTTCCTCTACCACATTGGTCCCTGGAAATGAGCACAGGCTGTGCAACAACACGTCTTTATCCATTGACTCATTCCACCAGGTCCAGCATAGAACATTTTTTAAAGAAGACATTCTTTTAATTATTTTGTTTTCCAATGTAATTCAGTAACATTTTTATAATTCCTGTCAGCTTTCCTTTTGCAGATATCCATAATTTGAAATGTAACACAATAATGCACCACATAATGATGAGTTGTTTCCTTAGAAACACACCATTTGTGATTTGTCACTGTGTGAACATCAATTTACATAATACTAAATCATATAAATCATTTATTTCATGTAGTCTTTTGATGCAAAGAAAAATATGGCTAAAACAGAAGATATAGGAAACATCTCTGAGCATCACAATAAATACTGTATTATATTAAACCACTTTTAAAATAATACAGTTAAAAATAATGATAAAATTTGGCATAGTAAGTACATAATAAAATGAAATGACATTTATTAACCTCATCAAGTATTTCCTTCTTACCCCACTTCTGGAAAATTCTCTGTGAATTATTTTTCAGTTATTCAACCACTTTCTTGCAAAACATCTATCTATACTACTTATACCAAACTATTTTTTTAATAAGGAATGGCTTTAATTCCTTTTCCGCTTATTGTTTCTTTTCTTTGTTTGAAATATATAAGAGCCTTAAAACGCAACATCAGTCTGCCTAAAATTTGTGTGTCCTCAGTTTTAACTCTAACAAGGCCAAATTAACTCCATTTGTTTCATAATAAACATGTTTCTCTTAAGAGTTGAGAGTTTCTTGTAGAGAGGACAACTCCAGGTACCACAACAACAAAGCTGAACAAGAGAAAGGAGCCAGACATTTCCCACTTGAACCTCTGTATTCTCCTTAAATTTAGTGGAAGAAGGTTAGCTAAAGTCTTTGGATAGATTCTGATCTGAGACCCTGCAGGAGAAAGAGTCTACATATGGTTCATTCAAGTTCTGCCCTAAAAGATCAGGAAAGGTCAGTAGAAGTATGAGGAAAATAGATAATAGGGTAAGAGAATTACACCATCTACCAGGACCAAAGGAACTTTTGAATGCAAGGCATTTATTAAAGAATGTAAATCTCCTAAAGTAAAAAGAAGCTTATTAGATGAAGGGTGAGAAATACACCCAGCTGTGGATATATGAATAAGTGTTAGTAACTATGCTGGTTTGGTAAGTGGTGGTACCTCTGTAAGTTCTATGACCTTATCTCATGAGGCCCCATCATTAAATAAGCAGCTATAGGCAGTTAATGACTTTTGAGAGAGGGAGAATTAATCTTCCCCAGGCATGAGCTCCTTAATTGGTTGTTTGATACTAAGTGGTTGGCCCTAAAACTATATACATATTAGCAACACTAAATGGACTCAGCAGGTTGTAATTATATATTTATTCATTTAAATATACCTATACATGTATATTTGTAATGATAATAATTAAAGAAGGAGATAAATGAATTTGAGAGTGAGCCACATGGAGATACAGGAGGAGTTGGGCATATGGAAGGGATAGAAGAAATGATGTAAAAAGAGTACACAAATATGCAATTAAAAACAAAGAAAGAAATAAGAAGGAATTCCCATCTCCAGAGAACTCAAAAGAATTCAAAAGAAAGAAATGCTTATACTGTCTCAGAAATCAAAGAACCCAAGCCATGGAGATGTACAACTGGACTATGATATTCTATATGCCTTCTCTGCTGTAGAACTTAACACTTTTGTGGTGACATATTGTGTACCCTAATAAAGCTTACCTGAGGATCAGAGGACAGAGCCAGCCACTAAATAGAGGCCAGGCAGTGATGGAACACACCTTTAATCCTGTCACTCAGGAGGCAGAGATCCATCTGGATCTCTGTGAGTTCAAGGCCTCACTGGGCTACATGAGAGAAACAGAACCAACCAGGTAGTGGTGACACATGACTTTAATCCAAGGAAGTAGTGTGGCAGGACAAAGAAAGTTATATAAGGCATGAGGAAACAGGAACGCTCTTGAGGCTGATGATTTTGTAGAGGTAAGCTAGTGGCTGGCTGTTCTGCTTCTCTGATCTTTCAGCTTTCACCCTAATATCTGTCTCTGGTTTCTTTTATTATAAGACCTTTAAGATTCGTGTTACATCTGGTGCCCAATGTGGAGGAAGGAAGGAAGAGCAATTTTTCATTAAATTTGGATTCTTATTACATTCTAGTTATTGCAAGGATGTTAATTACAGAGTTAAATTGCTTTTAATGACTAAAAGTAACAAGAAAATGTTTTCAATTATCTTATAGTAACTAGAATAAGTACATCCAGTTAAGTGGCATAGATAAATTATCCTTACTGAACTAACTTATACTCAGAAATAAAGTAATATGCTTGTCCTAGCTGTGAATATTTTATGAATATATTATGAATATTTTCATTATTTTGAAGGCCAAATATTTATAGGCTATGAAGAGAAGCCAAAGTATATTTTCAGTATTTTCTGTCTATCCCATAGTTACAAGTGTTTGGTATAGTCAGTTTACTTTGGATTGACAGTAGTTTATTTGACTTCCTGTATGGTTATGTATAACAAACTCATATTTGATTTTACATCTAATAATGAAATAACCCAAAGAAATTGAAAGGAAGAAAATAGAATCACATTTAAAAGCTCCAAGAACCCATGAAGCACATCATAGTTTACATTAATATCTCCCTCAAGCCCAACCTCTACAATACACTGCAAGTCTCAGTTCTTCAATTGCCCAAAGAATCTTTACTTTTAATACTGCAACTCTAAAATCTTCAATTGTCCAAAGAATCTCTAGTTTTATATAATAAGTGTAGTGGGTAGCTATAATAATTTCACCAATAAATAAGCAAGTCATTGGCTTAATCAAAATATTAGATTATGTCATATCTGTTTTAAACACACATTTTAAGGATATGGAAAGCTGTTTAAATATAGAAGTTATTTTTTTCAGATCTGAGAGTTACTTTCTTTTTTTAAAATATTTTTTCTTTATGTGTTTTAAATTTTATACATCAGCCATGGGTTCCCCTGTCCTCCCCCCTCCCGCACCCACCACCACCTTCTCCCCAGCTCCTCCCCTCCATTCCCATGTCCTCCAGGATCAAGGCACTCCTGGGGATTCATTTAAACCTGGTAGAGTCAGTACAGGCAGGTCCTGTCACCTCCTTCCAGACTGAGCAAAGTGTCCCTGTGTAAGCCCAAGGTTTCAAACAGCCAGCTCATGCACTAAGGACAGATCCTGGTCCCACAGACTGGGTGCCTCCCAAACAGATCAAGCTATTCAATTGTCTCACTTATCCAGAGGGCCTGATCCAGCTGGGAGTTCCACAGCCTTTGGTTCTTAATTCATGTGCTTTCATTTGTTTGGCTATTTGTCCCTGTGCTTTTTGCAATCTTGGATTCAACAATTCACACTCTTGCAGACCCTCCGTGTGTGTACTTCATGATGACATTCTTCTTAGCCTGTCAGGATTTTAATCTCATAATCCTTATACACTTCTATTGTAACAATAAAGCCAATATGCAGCCTTGTTTAAGGTTTAAAAATTATGTATGTATCACTCTTAATATGTTTCCTTTTTGAGTTGTCCCGTTTCTGCCCACCTTTGTGGGCCCTCATCAGATCACCAAAACCTCCTTTCCAAAAACCTTTCAGTTGCCTAACCTGGTGCTGAGACCCATGTAGGCTACCTGAGTTTCTCTTCACAGCCTCCCTCTGTTAGGCTTTGCCTCAAAGCCCTACAGTTGCTTGAGAAGGACAGCCACTTTCTCCTGGGCCCTCATATTCCCTTTGAGACCCACCAGTTCCAAGCCTGCTCCCAACAAGGGATACAACAGAAACTAAGTCAAATGTGTCAGTATGCTCAGAGAATAATGACCTATATCCAATGAAATAAGGATAAGATGGTGATATTCTAGGTCACATCAATTGATACCTTGATGTTAACATGACAAGCTCCTGTCTGTGTCACTTGGTAGAATTTTGTTGATATTCCCAAGTGCAGAAAGGATTCCCCACCCCTACAAATGATTCCCTAACAAAATGTAGAAAGCCTGTTGTTATTTAGCTTTTTTCTTCTAAGTGGTGACAAATACTGTAAGAAGCAGTTTGGCCTTGAATTTGAGGCATACCACTTAGCACTGAATCTCTGCAAATGTCACTGGAATTCTGCATAATTCCCCATCTGTCTTGTGGAATATATCTGTTAAATTAAGGTTCTAGTATATATGCCACTAAAATCCTACAGTTTATTTAATATATTGGAACATCATTATTCTTTTCAACACATTGTGATTCTCTGTGGAATAGGCCAACAGCCCAGGTCCCTTTCGACTTTACTACTGTGATGGTGGAGGATTCACACAGATCTGGTATCATAGCATAGATGGATACATTCATATAAAAGAACTGCTTTGGGGTGCTCATTCTGAAAAGCTTAAGACAAGATTGTACTTTTCAGGTTTGGGTAACATTAAGGTCAAGCTACTTAGCGCCGATGAAGATACAATACACAACAATAAAACTAAAATTACAGTTATCACCTGGTTTAGACAATCCATTGTTTTTACAGGTTCCTTATCCTTATTTTCACTGGCGATATGAGCCTTTATTCTCTGAGCAGTTACACATTTTACTTAGTTTGCTTAGTTTCTGTAACGTCTTAGAACTTGCTGTTAGCTTGATGGAATGCTTGGCATGGGGGGAGAGTAAGAATTAAAAGAGATGATCTCTACTGTAGAAGTCAGAGGGGTCTGTCGTTTTCAATCAAGGAAGAAGAAGAAAGCCTTATCTACATGCAAATGCTATGTATGCAGGCTCAGGTGTCTCACTGTCATCAATCCTGATGTTCCCATCTCATACCTCAGAGTTCTAGTTCTAGCAAGCATGTTGTTGGAACAGTAGACTCTGTGTGTGTGTGTGTGTGTGTGTGTGTGTGTGTGTGTGTGTGTGTGTGTACATAGAGATATAATCCAATATTATAGCAAGTGTTCTATCCTCAAAAGCATTTCCAGGGCTTTTCCTCTTTTCAGGCTTCTAGAGTATGAATCTCTTACATGCCACTGTAGAGGCCTCTCTCACACTTTGCTTTCAGTTAGTAATTGACGACTCATCCTTTCACTGGGTTCCTAGAATGCCACAGTAGGGCTCAATTTAACAACAATTGGTTTCTATACTATTTAGAATTATTATGGAGCAACCTTGAAAATGCAAAGTCCTAAGCAATTATGAAGTCTGCATTTTCTTCCACCAACAGGCCCATTTTTTTTGTTTGCTGTTGGTTGAAGCTTAATGGCTGCACTGCTACAGGATGCCTGGAATGTGAGCATTGATTACAACCATTTTTAGTGGTATGTTCTTTCACTTAGCTCACTGAGGTCAGTGGATACTCAATTCTACAATTACATTGTTGACAGTGATTCACAGTACCAGGACTGGCAACAATTCCAGTGTGCTGGGCACAGGTAATCAAACTCTGCCACAGAGGGCATTTATGTGGGAAGGGTCTTGTGACATCACCTCTGAAAGAAGAGGAGAAACAAGAGGAGTAGGAAAAATGGAAAATTAGCTTTTTGACATCCTTACAGGGAAGACTGAGTTCTGCATTGGAGCTCTGACAATAGAACACTCTTCTGTCGTTTTAACCCAAGATAGGGGGTTCAATTCCTGTTTTATCAAGTTGACCTTATTTGATGTGGGTTTCCTATAGAATTTCCTTTTTCGCAAGGGGAATCTCATGGAGAAAACCCACCTTTAGTCACTAACTTCCTAAGAGAACAAATGCTCCAGTACTGAAGAATTGTACCACATTCTTTATCAATATGAACTCATAAAGGCCCTGTGAGTTAGCTGCAATAATTTTCTGTATTTTACACCCAAGGATTATATAAAGATCTTAGGTAGCTTGTCCAAAAGTACACTAGAGCACAGAACTTATAATTTAAAAGGAGTAGGCACTCATTCAGAGCAAGAGAATGTGAAAGGATCAGTTTAGTATTGTTGAAGCGGGATAACAATTTTTCCCTATAGTTTCAAGTTTTATTTTTTTAATTTTTTCCCCTAATCAGACATGAACAAGAGAATCCTGTGGATCCCAAGCAGAAACAAAAATATCAGAAATTGTATACAACCCATTGTACAAATCGGGTAATGACCACTAGGTGAGCTAGCAGAGGTAAAGAAGTAATAAGATTGGCAGTATTGGGGGATCCAGATGAAGGTGATCCCTACGAAGTTATATTTGCAAAGATGTCCATGGCGTTATGAGTTACCGTCATGCATGAGTAGTCCCAGGTAGGCCCACGAAGTGCAAAGTTTGGTTTTAACAATATAAATATTTTAGAAAGTTTCTCCCATTTCATAATGCTCTAGTGTAATATTAAAACAGCTTTGAGAAGACTTGTAAGAAAGTGTGAACATAGCTCAACGAGCAGCTCAAAATTCAGGTGATAATGCAGTGCTCCTTAAAAAAACAAAACAAAACAAACAAACAAACAAAACATAAGCAGATAACAAAATTGCCAGCCAAAATTTGAGAGAAACACTCAACTGTACTTTCAATCTGTTCTGTTCTCCCTGTGGTTGAAGGTCAGGGGCATGAGCACAGCATGTAAACCCCACCACAGCCCCAATGAGGGACTCCTAACAAAAGGCTTTCAAAAGAGTGTTTGGAAAGAAAGTAGACTGAGGGAAAGGAGGAAGGATTTTTAGTGGGAAACTGCTGAGTACAAAAACCGGTGGGAATAATTTTATTCTCACAAAGATTTTATCTAATGTATGTCTCTATGTGTATGCATGTGCATTTGTGCATTTGTACACATGGGTGCAGGTGCCACAAGAGGGAATTGGATTCTCCGCTGCTGGACTTGGAGGTTATTGTGAGTCTCTGGATGTGGTTGCTGGAAACTGAATGCTGGATAAAATATTAAAGTCTCTCACTAAATAATGTTTCATTCTCTCATCTCCCTACACCACTCTCTCTTTCCAGTGCTATTTATTCAGCCTAGGATCTCACATAGGAAAAGCACTTAAGTGCTCTTGAGTTACACCCAAGCCTTCCATGAAACTGAAAGTATTTGTTCACCTGTGTTTTGAAAAATCACACTGAAGTTGACCTCTTTTAAGCTTTTATAACTTCATAACTTGTTTTGAAAAAGGTTATATTTTTTAAAGTCTAATTATTTTTAAATTTCATAAGGAATTTATCGCCTTCTCCATGATCAGTGAATGATTTCATTATATAGATTTATAAAGGTTTTAAGAAAGAAAACTAGAATGTTATTTCAGACTGATGGCAACTAACAACCTGTATACACTAGTCTGTGTCTCCTATTTATTTTCAGTATATTGCTATTACACAGGAAGTTGAAGGGAAGAAAATGAATTAGCTGGAGGCACAGGAAGTGTGCTGGAATAAATCTTTATCCTAGTCTCTTTGTTTTTGTTTTAACCTACATGCTCCTGAAGTAGATCCATAGCCACCAAATTGAATTTCAGATTGCTTTAACTTCAGCAAACACATTCAATTCTCTGCCTCAATAGAGAGGAAATGTTTTCAAAATATTGCTTATTTATAAGCCTTCTCAAACAAAAGTGGTATTATTGGCCCACTCCAACTAATTACATTTGCTTTTAGTTATTTTTTGAAATGTGAGAATTTATAGCAGTTCAGAAAGTGGCTCCTATTAAATGTCCTTTGATCAATGAAAATTAATGATTATGAGGATCAAGATGTTGGGCATGAAACCAAATAAAATTCAATTGATTTTTAAAAATTGAATTGAAGTAATCACTGGCTTTACTCAGCCAGTACATGAGTTCAGGAAACAATTCATGATGTACTCCTTTCCTAAAATATATTCTGGATGTATTTTAAGATAAGCTGAAGTTGTTAAATTTATTAATTTAAATTTCATTTCATGGAATTGGCTAATAGTATTTGAAGCCCAGAATACTCTAAGATTTGTTAGAAGAAATGTATGTAAAGTAAAATGATGATTGTTGACAATAAAAAAGAGGAAAACAACATTTTCAAGTGAGATTTACATATTGTCGGTTTAGAAATATGTATTTAGGCTTCTTATTACTTTATTCCATTAATTTATCCATCACTTTGTTGCCATCCTCTATATCAGTACATGAATGTAGTATGATAGGATAAAATGCTCTCAAATGGGAAACTTAAAAGGACTTTCCTAGGGTCCTTTCACGGTACCCTAGGAAAGACCCAAGGATCACCCAATGACAGAGAAATGGATGAGATCTACATGAACAACCTGGATGACAGTGGGAGTAATGAAGGGCAAGATTTGAGGGAAAGAAAGCTTAGAGGAGCAGGAGATCCCAGCTGGATCAAGAACAGAAAGGGAGAATGAGGAATAACAGACCATGATAAATGAAGACCACATGAGACCAGGAATAGGCAGAGTGCTCGAGAAGTCCCCAGAAATCCACAATGATATATCCTCTGTAGTCTGCTGGAAATGGTCGAGAGAAAGCCTGATCTGACCTAGTCTGGTGATCAGATGGCCAAACACCCTAACAGTCGTCTTGGAACTCTCATCCAATAACTGATGGAAGTGGATGCAGAGATCCTCAGCCAGGCCCCAGGTGGAGCTCCAGGTGTCCAACTGTCGAGAAAGAGGAGGGTCTGCAAGAGCATGAATTGTTGAATCCAAGATTGCAAAAAGCACAGGGACAAATAGCCAAACAAATGGAAGCACATGAATTATGAA